>NC_142028.1:19995730-20130730 GCF_982192425.1 Myodes glareolus
CTTCCACCCCCGACCCCCCGTGTACCCAAGCTTGCCTGGCCATCTTGTCTACTTCCAATATCCAGAAGGATAACTATGTTATTTTCTTCAGGTTCACCTTCTTATTTAGCTTCTCTAGGATGAGGAATTATAGCCTCAAGGACCTTTAATTATGGCTAGAATCCACTGATGAGTGAGTACATACCATATCCCTCTTTTTGGGTCTGGGTTACCTCACTCAGTAAAGCGTTTTCTATGTCCATCCATTTGCATGCAAAATTCAAGATGTCGTTTTTTTTTTTTTTTTTTTTTTTTTTTTTTTTTTTTTTTTTTTTTTTTACCGCTTAGAAAAACTTAATGTGTATATGTCCCACACCTTCTTTAACCATTCTTCTATTGAGGGACACCTAGGTTGTTTCCAGGTCCTTTCTATTACAAATAGTGCTGTTATGAACATAGGTGAACAAATGCTTTTGGTAGTATTATAGGACATCTCTTGGGTATATTCCCAAGAGTGAAATTGCTGTGTTCTGAGGGAGGCTGACTCCCAGTTTCCTGAGAAACCGCCACACTGATTTCCACAGTGGCTGCACAAGTTGCATTCCCACCAACAATGGATGAGTGTTCCCCTCACTCCACATTCTTTCCAGCATAGGCTATCATTGGTGTTTTTGAGTTTAGCTATTCTAACAGGTGTAAGATGGTATCTCACAGTTGTTTTGATTTGCATTTCCCAGACCACTAAGGAGGTTGAGCATGACCTCAAGTGCCTTTTGGCCGTTTGAAGTTCTTCTGTTGTGAATTCTCTGTTCAATTCAGTACCCCATTTTTAATTGGGTTAATTAGAGTCTGAATATCTAGTTTCTTGAGCTCTTTATATATTTTGGAGATCAGACCTTTGTCTGATGAGGGGTTGGTAAAGATCTTCTCCCAGTCGGAAGGTAGCCTTTTTGTCTTACTGACAATGTCCTTTGCTTTACAGAAGCTTGTCAGTTTCAGGAGGTCCCATTTATTCATTGTTTCTCTTATTGTCTGTGCTACTGGGGTTCTACCTAGTAAGTGGTCTCCTGTGCCCATGTCTTGTAGACTACTTCCCATTTTCTCTTCTATCAGGTTCAATGTGGTCAGATTAATATTGAGGCTTTAATTAATTCAGACTTGTGTTTTGTGCATGGTTATAGATATGGATCTACTTTCATTCTTCTACAGGTTGACATCCAGTTTTGCCTTCACCATTTGTTAAAGATGCTTTCCTTCTTCCATTTTATACCTTTTGCTCCCTTGTCAAAAATCAGGTGTTCTTAGGTTTGTGGGTCTTCTATTTGGTTCCATAGGTTGACTTCTCTGTTCTTATGCCAATACCAAGCTGTTTTCAATACTGTAGCTGTGTAATAGAGTTTGAAGTCAGGGATGGTAATGCCTCCAGAAGTTCCTTTATTGTATAAGATTGTTTTGGCTATATTGGGTTTTTGTTTTGCCATATAAACTTGATTATTGTTCTCTGAAGGTCTGTGAAAAGTTTGATGGGATTTTGATGGGGATTGCATTGAATCTATAGATTGTTTTTGGTAGAATTGCCATTTTTACTATGTTGATCCTCCCAATCCAAGAGCAAGGATGATCTTTCCATTTTCTGGTATCCTCCTCAATTTCTTTCTTCAAAGACTTAAAGTTTTTGTCAAATAGGTCTTTCACTTCCTTGGTTAGAGTTATCCCAAGATATTTTATGCTATTTGTAGCTATCGTGAGAGGTGAAGTTTCTCTGATTTCCCTCCTGGTTTCTTTATCCTTTGTGTATAGGAGGACGTTTTGGAGTTGATCTTGTACCCTGCCAGATTACTAAAGGTCTTTATCAGCTGTAGGAGTTCTTAGGTAGAGTTTTTGGTGTCACTTATGTACACTATCATATCATCTGCAAATTATGAGAGTTTAACTTCTTCCTTTCCAATTCGAATCCCTTGTTCCCCTTATGTTGTCTTATTGCTATTGCTAGAACTTCAAGCACTATATTGAAGAGGTATGGTGAGAGTGGACAGCCTTGTCGTGTTCCTGATTTTAGTGGAATAGTTTTGAGTTTCTCTCCATTCTATTTGATGTTAGCTGTCTTCTTGTTGTAAATAGCTTTTATTATATTTAGGTATGATCCTTGTATCTCCAATCTCTTCAACAGCTTTATCATAAAAGGATGTTGAATTTTGTCAAATCCTTTTTCAGCATCTAATGAAATGATCATATGTTTTTTTTTCTTTCAGTTTATTTATATGATGGATTACATTGATAGATTTGCATATATTGAATCAGCCCTCTGGGATGAAGCCTACTTGATCATAATGGATAATTTTTCTAATGTGTTCTTGGATTCGGTTTGCCAGTATGTTGTTGAGGATTTTTGCGTCGATGTTCATGAGTGAGATTGGCCTGTAATTCTCTTTCTTGGTTGTGTCTTTGTGTGGTTTTGGTATCAAGGTAACTGTAGCTTCATAAAAAGAATTTGGCAATGATTCTCCTGTTTCTATATTGTAACATGAGGGGCTGGCTTGTTTGGGTGCTTGTCCTGCCCGGCCCCACAGCTGTTTAATGGCAAATCAATCCCACACCAATTATGTTTTAAGGGGGTATTTATTTTAGAGGGTAAAACTTACATACACCATAAACCGTCAGGAAGGGAGCTTAGTTGCTGGAGCAGAAGCCGGGAAAAGGAGCCAGAACCAAGCGCCGGAACCAAGAGGCCCGAGCAGAGACCTGTGGCTCTTTTTAAAAGAGAAATATATCACGCCCCAGTGGGCTGGTATTTCAGCAGCTATTGGCTGATGGAGCAGAAGGCGCTCCACAACACCGTGGGCTCATGCTTCAGCGACTATTGGCTGAAGCAGCAGAAGGTGCTCCGGCAGCACCTCCCCCTTTTGTTTAAGTAAGAGAGTTCTAAGCCTACTACGAAATTACATACAGTAAGTACAAACCTACACAATTATATACAATAAGTACAAATATCCTATTCTAACTAGATAAAGTCTTGTATAATAAATAACTTGGCCAAGTCATGAGAGGAAAGTAGCTACATTTATCTAGTCTTCAACCCCATAGGACATCCGAGACAGGAAATAATGTTACCTGAGTAATTAGGAAGGGCAATCAAAGAACTTCCAAAACATGCAACAAATCACAGAGACAACTGGCTACCTAGGCAATCACCAAAGACCTGTTTGCAGCATTGAAGCAACCAACTTTGACTAAGGCCTAGAATAACTGACAGATTATTTTTAACAGGCAAGAGGTTTTTCAAAACTGTCTTACCCTGTCTTGGCAAGATTCATTTCCGGATACCGTGTATTTATTAGTAGTTGAGGTATGGGCAGTTCCTTACCCAGAGTCCAGTTTTGTCAAGAAGACAAGCTCCAAGTGGCATGTCTTTGGTGCTCAACAATCTCTCGTGAATAGGTAGGTGTTGCCAGGAGTGATTGCGTCTTACTACACAGAACTCTAAGATTAAATTAAATGCCATTTTCTACAGCTCTTCGAAGAAGTTGAAGACTATTTATATATAATCTCTATGTATCTAAAGAACCTGATTAGTCTAACCATAAATATGACAGACATAGATGACTATTGATCTACAATTCTTAACATGTATCTAACTTAAAGACTAAGAGAATAAACAACTGTGCAATAAATGAGGACAATGACCTCCAAATGTAAACAATAAATATCAGTACATAAAGAATATATGAGTATCTTAATCGGAAGTAGAAATGTACACTGCAGTATGGTATACATATATCAATACAATATATATCAATACATTAAAAATGATTTAAACAGGTAGAAGCATGCATACATACAATATTCAATATATGCCTATGTAATTATCTATAAACAATAACTCACAAATACCATTATTATCTATCCAATTATCCCTCTTTTTTTTTCAAAAAGATCCCTGAGCTTATAAAATTCCTTTCCCAACTCTCAACCGTATACTAATTAGGAAATATTGTTCCTAAACCTGAGGACAAACTTTTCTGAGAGAGGGGACATCGTCCTCTAGAATTACTTCCAGCAGTCATGGGGGTGAGGTTCTTTCTGGAGGATCCTGTGAATGTAAAATGATGGTTAAATTTCAAGATCAATATCTTTTAAAATTGTAAACAGTCTCTGAGTATTTTGTGGAGGTCTGGCCAGAATGTTGTTCAAGATGTGCACCATTTCAGCTAACCAAATTGGAATAATCTGTGCAGCTGATACCCGGAACAGGACTTGTAGTAGCACTATCAGTATCATGACATCATATCAATCGAGTGGAGTTGTTGTTATGGGGGTCCCATCTTCTTTCTGGAAACTTCAAAAGTCAGTGCAAGAAAAACTCATTGTTCATTGTGAAAAACTTAAATATTAATTATATAGACATATACAAACATATATTCAATGAAAGGTATGATAGACATATTTAATGAAAAGTATGATAGATATGAAGAAAAGCAAAGATGTTTTCTAAACTCATTTTTCTTTCTGTCTCATATCATGGCTCTTGACATAAGACAGAAACTCCAGAAACTCTGGGTTTTTTCACTTAACAACAGGTTTGGAATTAGAGAGGGACCGAGTCAAGAGTCTAACTCTAAAACCAGCTCTATAAATTTAGGAATATGATTTAGTATATTTCAGAGCTTCATACTCACAGAACCTATTCAGTTTTCTTGATAATCCATATTGGGTGGTTATTTTTCCATCTATCAGTATTCAAACATCCAGGGTCCCTTGAATTTTTCAAAGACGAGTGTTTTCCTGTGGAGACAAGAACAGAACCCTGCCCCCATTTTATGTTTTTCTTAGCACCTGTATGGTCATCATCATTGTAGATGCTGTCATTTCTCTTTTCCAAGAGGTTTCTTCTCTTCAGATTTAACCTTTATTAATTTTGATGGTATCCACAATTTTTCTTCTCCTGTGGAAACAAGAGCAAAACCCCTTTTCCAATGCAGCATATCTCCTGGCTTCCATTGTGAGGTCAGCACATCCTTGAAATAAATTGGTTGATTTAATTCAGCATACTTTTCCAATATTCAATGTTTTGCTGCAGCCATTGTCCCCTTCTCATTAGCATTGAGAAAATTCAAGGTTAATAAAGCATTATGTAATCTATTCCTGGGGGTATTTTCCACCCCTTTCTGTTTGTTTAACATATCTTTTATAGTTCGATTTGATCTTTTTACAACTGTTTGACCTGTAGTATTGTATGGTATACCTGTAACATGCTTAATATTATAATAAGCAAAAAATCGTGTCATTTTCCAAGAAACATAAGCTGGACCATTATCCGTCTTCATCTGTGTAGGTATACCCATGATGGCCATAACTTCTAATAAATGAGTGATTACTGAATCAGCTTTTTCTGAGCTTAAAGCAGTTGTCCATTGGAAACCTGAGTACGTGTCAATGATATAATGTACATATTTTAATTTGCCAAATTTTGGAAAAGAAACACATCCATCTGCCAAATTTCATTCCTTTTAATACACTTTGGATTAGTCCCTGCAGGCAATGGTGTTTGGTGATAAAAAGAGCAAATAGGGCATTTCTTTACAATCTCCTTAGCTTGTTGCCATGTAATAGAAAACTCTTTTTTTAAGCCTTTGCTATGGACATGATGTTTTTTTTATGAAATTCAGATGCCTACAGCACACTACCAATCAATAATTGATCAATATCTGCATTACCTTGTGCTAGAGGACCTGGCAGACCTGTATGGGAATGGATATGCGTTATATACATAGAGCAGAGCCTGATCCTGATCATGTCTTGTACCTGGATAAACAATGAGGTCAGTTCTGTATCATCAGGTATAAATTCAGCAGTTTCAATATGCAAAATAACTCTTTCTGCATATTGTGAGTCAGTAATTATATTAAGAGGTTCTTTAAAATCCCTAAGCACCATAAGGATGGCATATAATTCTGCCTTCTGGACAGAATCTTAAGGACTTTGTTCCACTTTACTCAATTCTTCTGATTTGTAACCTGCTTTCCCTGATTTAATTGCATAGGTATAAAATGTACGAGCTCCGGTTATTGGAGCATCACGGACAATTCGAGGAAGGATCCAAGAAGTTCTCTTTATAAAGTTAAGTCTCTTGCTTTTTGGGTAATTGTTATTGATTTCTCCCAGAAAGTTTGCACAAGCTCTTTGCCATGGTTCATTGTCTTCCCACAACTTTTTTATCTCATCAGCAGTGAAAGGCACTATAATTTCTGCTGGGTCTATACCTGCTAATTGACGAAGTCTCAATTTTCCTTTTATAATCAATTCAGAGACTTTTTCCACATAAGTTTTTAATTTTTTACTTGGTTTGTGTAGTAAAAAGATCCATTCTTAAATAGCATCTTCCCTCTGCATTAAAATTCCCGTAGGAGAAATTCTGGAAGGCAATATGACTAGAATGCAATTAAGATTTGGATCCACCCTATCTACATATGCCTCCTGTAATTTTTCCTCAACCATCGTCAGTTCCTTTTCTGCTTCAGCTGTCAACTCTCTGGGACTATTCAAATCTTTGTCACCATCTAAGGTTTTGTTTAAATGAATTATTAGATCAGGTGTTATCCCAACAGCTGGTCGTAGACTGGAAATGTCTCCTAATAATCTTTGAAAGTCATTAAGAGTTCGTAACCGGTCTCTCCTGATTTGTGCCTTTTGAGTCTTAATTCTTTGTAAACCTATTTTATAAAGTAAATAATTAATAGAATCTCCTCTCTGAATCCATGTGGTAATGGCACCGACCCAGAAAGATTCTGAAATATATATACATTCAAATCCAGAGGTTACTTTCAGGCTAGCAGCGCAAGCCAAACTCAGCCGGGGCTGCAGGGAATACACTGCCTGAGTGGGGGTAGAGTTGCCACTTTCTCGAGTTCCGCGGTGTTTGCAGAAGCTGGAAAGTCCCCAGCCAGATTCTATTGAACGGAGCTGGGATTCAGTGCAGGTTTTACTGTAAAATCCTTGGGACTGCCAAGGTGCTGTGTGTGCTCAGGCTGTTAGACCCATGCCACGAGGTGGGAAAAAGGTCCCATGTCCAGGATCCAAATAATGGAGAATCAATCCGACACCAGTTATGTTTTAAGGGGGTATTTATTTTGGGGGGTAAAACTTAAATACACCATAAACCGTCAGGAAGGGAGCCTAGTCACTGGAGCAGGAGCCGGGAGCAGGAGCCGGAACCAAGAGGCCCAAGCCGAGACCTGTGGCTCTTTTTTAAAAGAGAAATATACCACGCCCCAGTGGGCTGGTATTTCAGCGGCTATTGGCTGACAGAGTGGAAGGTGCTTCCGTAGCACTGTGGGCTTGTGCTTCAGCGACTATTGGCTGAAGCAGCGGAAGGTACTCCAGCAGCACTATATTGTGAAATACATTAAGAAGTATAGGTATTAGCTCTTCTTGGAAGTTCTGGTAGAATTCTGCATTGAAACAATCTGGTCCTGGGCTTCTTTTAATAGGGAGGATTTTGATAGCAGCTTCTATTTCTTTCCTACTAACAGGTCTATTTAGATTGTTCATCTGCTCTTGATTTAACTTTGGTAAATGGTACTTATCTAAAAACAAGTCCATTTTTTTTACATTTTCCAATTTTGTAGCATATAGGCTTTTGTAGTAAGATCTAATGATTCTCTGAATTTCTTCTCTGTCTGTGGTTATGTCCCCCTTTTCATTTCTGATCTTATTAATTTGTGTGTTCTCTCTCTGCCGTTTGATTAGTTTGGCTAGGGGTTTGTCAATCTTGTTGATTTTCTCCAAGAACCAGCTTTTTGTTTCATTGATTCTTTGGATTGTTTTCTGTGTTTCTATTTTATTGATTTCAGCCCTCAGTTTGATTATTTCCAGTCTTCTACTCCTCCTAGGTGAGTCTGTTTCTTTTTTTTCTAGAGCTTTCAGGTGTGCTGTTAAGTCTCCAATGTGTGCTTTCTCCGTTTTCTTTAAATGGGCACTTAGTGCTATGAACTTTCCTCTTAGCACTGCTTTCATTGTGTCCCATAGGTTTGAGTATGTTGTGTCTTTATTTTTATTAAAATCAAGGAAGACTTTAATTTCTTTCTTTATTTCTTCCTTGACCCAGGGGTGATTCAGTAGTTGACAGTTCAGCTTCCATGAGTTTGATGGCTTTCTGGGGTTAGAATTGTTGTTGAATTCTAACTTTATTCTATGGTGATCTGACAAGACACAGATGATTACTACTATTTTTTTTGTATCTGTGAAAGTTTGCTTTGTTACCGAGTATGTGGTCAATTTTCGAGAACGTTCCATGGGCTGCAGAGAAGAAGGTATATTCTTTCCTATTTGGGTGGAATGTTCTATAGATATCTGTTAAGTCCATTTGATTCATTACCTCTATTAATTCTCTTATTTCTCTGTTAGGTTTTTGTCAGATTGACCTGTCCATTGGTGAGAGAGGTGTGTTGAAGTCTCCTACTATTAGTGTATGTGGTTTGATGACTGCCTTGAGTTTTAGAAGTGTTTCTTTTACATAAGTGGGTGCTTTTATATTAGGGGCATAGATATTCAGGATTGAGACTTCCTCCTGATGAATTGTTCCTGTTATGAGTATAAAATGTCCGTCTCCATCTCTTCTGATTGATTTTAGTTTGAAGTCAATTTTGTTGAAAATTAGAATGGCCACACCCGCATGTTTCTTATGTCCGTTTGCTTGAAAAACCTTTTTCCAACCCTTTACTCTGAGTAGATGTCTGTCTTTGTGGTTGAGGTGTGTTTCTTGTAAACAGTAGAATGTTGGATCCTGTTTTCATATCCAATCTCTTAGTTTGTGCCTTTTAATAGGTGAGTTGAGTTCATTAATATTAAGTGATATAAATAACCAGTGGTTGTTGACTCTAGTTATTTTTTTATTTTTTCTTTTTGTGTAGTAGAGTTTGTGTGTTTTCCTTCTATAAGTTGTGCTTGTGAAGGGTTGCTAGATGTCTGAGTTATTGTAGGCAGTGTTGGCAATGTTGGATTCCTTGGGTTGCGATTTTCCTTCTATTGCTTTCTGTAAGGCTGGGTTTGTGGCTACGAATCGTTTAAATTTGTTTTTATCCTGGAATATTTTGTTTTCTCCATTGATAGTGAATGATAGCTTGGCTGGGTATAGTAGTCTGGGCTTGCGTCCATGGTCTCTTAATTTCTGCAGTACCTCTATCCATGATTGTTGGAGGAATTCTTGCCTTGGTGTCTGCCCATCTCTTTCTTCAAATGCTCTCTAATGGATCTTCTGGTACTAGGTCAGGTTCCCTTGTTGGGCAGGGACCTCACTGACAGAAGGCCTACAGTTCTGCAGGCATTGTTGGGATTCTTTGAGGAAATTATTAATTTCTTCCATTTTTTGCTTGTCTTTTCCTTCATTTTTTCTTTGATATCTTTTATTCCATCTGGCTCTTAATTTTTTTATTTTTTCTTTTTTACTTATTTTTTATTTTCCATTCAATTATTTACACTTCCTTTCCTCTATTTCTTTAATGGAGTCTTTCATTTCCTCTTTAAATGTCTCCATAGTCTTCATAAGTTATATTTAAAATCATTTTCCTTTGTAGCTTCTGGGTTAGGATGATCAAGTCTTTCTGTTGTGTGACCAGTGGTTTCTCATGTTACCATGTTGCTTTATACGTTCTTGGATGAATTCTTGCATTGGTGCCTGCCTATCTCTTCCTTCAAATGAGGCTGGCAGTATCTTTGCTTCTTCATTCAATCCTTGCAGTAGCTGTCTAAGTCTTTGGAAATTGTTCTTGTTCTGCTCTGGACTGTCAATATCTGTGTCTCAGGGAACCACTGAGGTCTCTCTAAACTTGCTCTGTTGGGTCTTCTCTACCGGTTATCTCTCTTGGTCCACTCAGTGTTTTAGCAAGCACTTGGTTCCCTCTATATTGTTGCAAACTATGTTTCAGAATCCCACCAAGGTTGCAGGAGGATAGTTGAGTTGTGGGCTGGGCTGGGGCTAGTAGCTTGTGGGTCTGTTGGATGGAGGTAGGTATTTTGGCAGCCTACCTGCAGGAAACTCTCCTGATGACTGGCTAGAGAAGCCAAAGCAGTTGGGAGAGTGACCTGCGTTTTTTTCCACTGTGGATGTCCTAGAGAGTGGGGTGTCTTATGTGGAAGTCCCCTCTATGTGCTGTGATTACGATTAATGCATAAAGAAACTGCCTTGGCCTGTTGATAGAGCAAAACTTAGGTAGGAAGGAAAGACAGAATTGAATTGTCTCATTAAAAAGTTTTAACTCTAACAATGTGAAACTATATATAGTAAGTATTAAGTAAGAAATATATTCACAATCTCCAACCTATTAGCATTTAGCAAATTCAGAGAACATACTCTATTATCTAACTTATGGTGAATTCAAAGTTTTATACTTAATTTGCCTTCTATCATAAATAAGAAAAGCTCTAAGTATAATTGCCTAGTCTTCAACCCCATAAGAAACCCAAGAAGGATAAAATATTACTTGAGTCAACAAAAAGTGCAGAGCAAGTAACTTTCAAAACTAATAAATGCCAGAGATATCTGGCTACATGAACAATCACCCCAAGATTCCTCTGCAACATTGTAGCATCTATCTTTGGCATACAGGCCTAAAATATCTGACAGACTTTTCTGTGAAACAGGAATTTGTCTTGCCTAAGTTTAACAGTTGCCTTCTTTTGTGCCCTGGTTTTCCAGTTTGTACAACACACTGTCTGTGGTTGAGGCAAGGCCAGTTTCTTTGCCCAGTGGCTAACTTTTGTCATAAAGAAAGTAAATTCCATATGGAGGTTCTTCGATCCCCATCATCCTGCTTTAAAGGAAACAGGTGCTGGCAGGAGCAGTTAAGTCTCACTATCAAGAAAAGTGGTATGTTATTAAAACATTAAAATACCACATTCTGTAGAACTCTGATGTGTTGGAAGACAATGTATTTAATGTTCTTCTCTGATTAACCTTGAAAACATAACTAACTTGACTATAAGTTTGATTTCTATAAATGAATAACTACTAACCTGTATTTCTTAATATCCTAAATAGCTTTAAGGAATAGAACTTTATGTTACATTTTTAAATGATCTGCACAGGAACAATTTCTTAAACAAGAAATAGGTGCATATGATACAGTATAAAAAATACCCTTAATTTGCATCAATATACAAAATATCGTAAACAAAAGTAGAAACATATACACAGTATAACAAGAATAACATTAAAATTTCTATCAGTATGCAAAAATCCATACCAATGTAAAATATTTGAGACATGAAGTTGCCCTTTTAGATTGAAAGTAGATAAAATAATATACCCTTTTTTATCTTCTCATTTCTCTATCCCTTTTTCTTTCCAGAATGAGATCCCTGAATCTAATTTTCTTTGCTAAGTTTCCTTCCTTACCATAACAAATAACAACTTGTGATCAGCCCCCTAAACAATGGCAAACATCCATTAAAAGATGAAAAACCCCTCCCTACCTTTGGGAAATGTGGACACCATGTTATTAAAATTGCTGATGTTTGGGAATAATGGCATCTCTAGGGGACCTTGATAAAACTAAAATAAAGATCAATCTCTATGAGAGTTAGCTCTTGTCCTGTGTTGGTGTGATGGGGGAGTACAAGGCTTATCTGAAGACTTGACTAGAGTAGTCTACAAGGTTAGAATATCTTAGCTATCTTCTTTGAAGTTACCATTAGCAGTTTGTAGTTCAAAACTGATCTTTGGGTGGTGTTTGTCAACTGAGTGTCATTATCACAGTTCCTATAGATTCATCCTTGTGAATCTCCAACGTCTTTTTGGAGACTTCAAAGTCACTGTTAGGAAAACCTTTTCCCAGCCCTTTACTCTGAGTAGATGTCTGTCTTTGTGGTTGAGGTGTGTTTCTTGTAAACAGCAGAATGTTGGATCCTGTTTTCATATCCAATCTCTAAGTCTGTGCCTTTTTATAGGTGAATTGAGTCCATTGATATTAAGTGATATTAATGACCAGTGGTTGTTGACTCCAGTCAGTTTTTGGGGTAGTAGAGTGTATGTGTTTTCATTCTTTGAGTTGTGCTTGTGAAGGGTCGCTAGATGTCTGAGTTATTGTAGGCACTGTTGGGAATGTTGGATTCCTTGGGTTGTGAATGTGGCTGACATGGGGGCTGGTTGAGCCCCCGAGGTCCAAATGAAGACTGAGAAGCCATTGACAATGGCACTGGGTCTTGTTTCGTCTTCATGGATTGGCTTTTTGGGATCCTGGCCTGTTTGGATGCTCACCTTCCTGGACCCGAAGGGAGGGGGGAGGAACTTGGATTCCCCACAGGACAGGAAACCCTGACTGCTCTTGGGAATGGTGAGGGAGGAGGAGAGGGAGTGGGGAGAGTGGGAGGGTATTGGGAGGAGGGGAGGAAGTGGAAAAAGTGTTTTCGGATACTTGAAAAAACAAAAAAAAAATAGAGGTTTGCTTAATTGAGCAGTCTTTGCAATCTAAAGTTTCTTAGCAGCAATTGTTTGTTCATTTGTGGGGTAATTGATTCACGGATATCCATGGACATCGAACTACTACCTGCCCAAGCTGTTGTCATTGGACATCTGTGAATATCTTAAGTTGAATGCTCTATGCCCGGACCCAAATACATGTTGAAAAAGTTAATTGCAGGCCTTTCGGTGGGAAGCTGTTTTGGATTAATTACCAAATATATAACAGAAAGAGAGTTGAGCTACAGCAAAAAATCTACAGCAAAGGACAATCACTTATTCACAAAGCAGTAATGCCAAAAAGCCTTGCCTTTTAATTTAGCTTTATCAGATTTCTTGGTTCCAAAAAGTCACTTATGAAAAGATGGATGAACAATTACTGTATAATATTGTGGCTTTTAACACCTTTGACCTCCCTTTGTTGCCTTATTGCTGCATCTACAACTTTGATGTTGTAGATATAGAGAGAGTGAATAGCCTTATCTTTTTCCTGATTTTAGTGGTATTGCTTTGAGTTTCTCTCCATTTAGTTTGTTGTTGGTTGTTGGCTTGCTAGAGGTGGCCTCAATTGGAAGAATAATCAATGACTGTATCAATAATTACCCCAAATACAGAAGGGTAGAGAGCAGTATAGGAATTCATTCAACAACATAATGAACAATATGGCATGACCAGAATCTAATAGTTCTAAAACAGCAAGACCTTAGCATTCCAACACAGATGAAGTAGAAGAAAATATCTTAAAAATAATTTTATGAAGATGATAGAAGACCTTAAAGAAGAACTTAAAAATTCTCTTAAAGAAAGGGAGGAAAAGACAAAGAAAAAATGGAAATAATCAATAAATCACTTAAAGAAAGCCAAGAAAAAAATTGAACAGGGGAAGGGAATAGTTCAAGACTTCAAAACTGAAATAGTGACAATAAATAAAATATAAACTAAAAGAATTCCTGAAATGGAAAATCTGGGTAAGTGAGCAGGAACCTCAGATGCAAGCATAGAATACAAGAGGAAGAGACAATTTCAAGTATCAAAGATGCAATAAAGGAAATAGTTTCATTGGTCAAAAACAATGTCAAATCCACCAAATTCTTAGCACAGAACATCCAGGAAATCTGGAACACCATATAAAAGCCAAACCTAAGAATAATATGAAGATAAGGAGAATAACTAGAGTTGAAAGGCAGAGAAAATATATTCAACAAAATCATATATGAAAAATTTCCCAACCTAAAGACAGACATGACTATGAAGGGACAAGAAACTTAGAGAACACCAAATAGACTGGACAAAAGAAAAAAACCCTGGCCAAACCCCAAACACACAGCATAAGAAAGAATACAAAGATCTGCAAAGGAAATGAAAACAAGTAACACGTAAAGGTAAACCTATAAAAATTACACCTGACTTCTCAATGGAAACCATGAAAGCCTGAAGGTCCTGGACAGGTGCTCAGCAGACATAAAGAGACCAAGGATGAAAGCCCAGACTACTATATTCAGCAAAACTCCCAATCACCATAGATGGAGAAAACAAGATATTCCATGAGGAAACCAGATAGAAACAATACCTATACACAAATCCAGTTCTACTGAAAGTGAAGCTGAAAACATACAGAAAGCTCAAACTCAAGGAATTTGGCTGCACTTATAAAAACACAGCCAACAGGTAACCTCATACTATAAATCTTCAAAAAAGGGAAATACATAAACACTACCACCACAAGTACAGTGTTGGGAAAGAATTTTCAATTTTTTTTTATTTCTGTATGACTTTTTTTCTTTATATTACTTTCCTTTAAAAAATTGTCTCATTAGTTTTAAGCTATGTTTATGACCAGCTCTAATCTTTTTCTTTTTCCTTAATCCTATGTACACTGTAAACATATTATAATCTCCTTCGAGACTTTTTCATCAGCTCTATAACCAATGTTGTCTGTATGAAAAAAATTTAAATCACTATGCAGCTTACCTCATGACATCATTGTGGTTGACTTCACATCCCAGGGCTAAAACACCACAGAAATTCCAAGTGTCATGTGCCTACGCAATAAATGTATTGAGTTGGATCTTGCCAAAATCTTTTCCACTCTCCAGCCTCAGAGTCAACTTCTAGCAAATATTCCTTAACTTGAGGGAGTCTGCCTGAATTTTATCCATTCCACATCACTGCTCTTCCAATTGGTAACGGTGGGAGATGACAAAAGGAACCGATTTATGGAAACTGTTCATTATCAAAAAAAAATCTGTCTAGTTGAATTCACAGTAAAGAAACTTCAGACACCAAACAAGTTGATTTTTATTAATTTAAGGTCTTGGGAAGGACTGATTCACAAAGAGGAAAACCTGTCCTTGAAGACTTCTTGTAGAAGTCCCCACTTGTATAACCGAGTATGAATAGGGTGTGAATAATTTCATACATTTCAAATTTAGTAAATTCCCGTCAAAAGGGAAACATACAATAATGAAATGATAACGATGTTCCAAAGACACAGACCTACTTTTACTTAGACTCCTTTGCAATAGATGATGGAGGGTCATATGTTCATGTGTTACTTTCACTGGTTAATAAAGAGACTGCCTTGGCCCTTTTGATAGGTCAGCCCTTATGTGGGTGGAGTAGACAGAAAGAATTCTGGGAAGAAGGCAATGAGGCAGTCGCCATGATTCCTCTTCCCAAGACGGATGCTGGCTAGACTCATGCCGGTAAGCCACAACCTCGTGGTGCACAGATTAATAGAAATGGGTTAGATTAATATGTAAGAGTTAGTCAATAAGAGGCTACAGATAATGGGCCAGGCAGTGTTTTAAAAGAATACAGTTTCCGTGTAATTATTTCAGATAAAGCTAGCCGGGAGCCAGGTGGCAGGACACAGCCTGCTGCTCCTTCTACAAATAGAGACTATTGTCTGTACCTTAGAGATTTCCAGATAAATGGAAACTCTCCAATGTGACCAAGTTACTACAGTGTACTCCAGTTGTGTGACAGCCTACCTCAGTCTGACATCACCAAGGCATTTTGTAGATTACTGCTGTACTGTGCCTTCGCCATTATGAGACAATGCCTAGAACAAGTCATTTTTTTCTTAAGAAAAAAATCTAATCCTCTCATATTTCCCATATTACTTGTCCTTGTTTGAAGAATTGTATATTCAAAACTTCCCATTTGGAATCAGGATTTTCATTCTTTAACAGAGCCAGCGAGCTGGTAATCAGTGCTCAGTTTGCCTCCTGTGGCTGAGACTCTTTCCTATGAATTAAACTACTCTGCCCTCCTGAAAGCTTCTGCTGGTATGACCTATTAAGCATTGCTTATAGCATTCTACTGCTTTCCTAAACCAAAGCACCAAAATCTAAATACCACCAAACAAAAACGTCAGGATTATTATGGCAGTGCTCCAGTCCTTAGTGCCAAATGTCTTAGGGTTTCTATTACTGTGAAGCGACATCATCATCATGGCAACTCTTTTAATGGAAAGCTTTTAATTAAAATGGGAGCTTACAGTTTCAGAGGTTTACTCCATTATCATCATATCAGGGACCACGTCAGCTTGCAGACAGACATGGTGCTGGAAAAGTAGTTGAGAGTCCTACATCTTGTAGGCAATGAGAAGTAGTCAATGACACTGGGAGATATTTAATACCTTGAGAATCGCTTTGTGGTAAGCTATGATTTTTGTAACTCAGACGTTAGTTAAATATCTGCCTATATTATTTTATGCATAAGAGTGTTTGCCTGAATGTGTATGAGTACTACATGCACTCAGAACCTGCAGAGGCCAGGAAGAGGAAAAAGATTCCCTGGAACTGGAGGTATAGGCAGTTTTGCACTGCTGTGAGGTTGCTGGGAATCAAATCTGTATCCTCTGAAACAGCAGCAAGTATGCTTTACCATTTTCAAAACCATAATTCAGTGTGTTTTAAAATTCTGTTAACTTTAACATCTTCCTATAATGAAATCCTAATCTTAATTGTACTTAAGTTAGTTAGGAGAAGTGGCCTAAGGCTTTTGAAATGTCACAAAGATTTCTATCTTAAATACATATATTTAATTATATGTGTGTGTGTGCATATATGAATGTAGGGATGTATGTATATAGTGAGCTAATTATGTTATATATTATGAAAATTTGTTGTAGTACAAGGAAATGTTGTTTAATTATCTATGAGTTGGGGAAACATAAGGCAATAGTGGGTTTTCCAGATATTGTCAGATTCCTAAGAACCTAGTTAGCCAAATTACATTATTATCCAATGTATTTATTTACAATTATATGGGAAGTCCTAGGCAAGAAAAAAAATTGTAGGCCTCAAAATAATTTCTGGTGGACTTCAAGTATTTTATCCTTTAAAGTTTTATCTTCGGGCCTATTTTATGCAATCTATGTAGGCTTTAATAAAATACTGGATATACTTTGGAAGACAATCTTTTGTGAACATGAATGGAGAAAGTGTAGTGTATTATAGGAAATAATTTGGAAAAACAGATTAATAACCTATATAAATGAAATTAATTATTTGGAAATACTATAAATGTCTATTTTAAACTTTTCTTCCCAACTATTCTCTATTTCCTGTTTTTCTAAATAGAAGAGTAACAGTTGAAATTTTATGATATATATACAATATTTGTATAAGTACATATATTGTGTTGATACAAATAGTTTTGTCTTAGAAGATATTTAGTTGTTGTGTGTGATTAGATTTTTCATTTGTCAGATTGTGTGTGGATGTAGGAAGATAGAAAGTTAGAAGCATCTATGTTATAGGTTTCTGGGTGATCATAAATTGTGTCTAAGTTTGTCAAATTCCAGATCAACCTACACCCATAAATAAAGACTAGAGTCAGAAATGGCATGCTTATGATTTTATTGTTATTAAAATGATAGATTATGGCCACATTATTCCAGTTGCCCAATCCACCAAAGCCAGTATTTTCTTACTCATTATCTGAAAGAAACAAACACAAAGAGAAGTTATAAAGAAAATTTATAAATTGTGTAATATAAATGTGTTTAAAGTTGAGTTAGCACAGCTTGTGTTTCCAAAATTATAAGAAACAAGATGCTTTATTAACAGTGAAATCAAATCCTACCTGATGATGTATTGTTGATTACTGAGAATCCTGGCCCTGGGAAGATTCCTAAGGTCTGCCTCCCTGTTGGGGTGGGCCTTGCTGGTTTCCTTGCTGAGGGCCTTGGTTCTGCTGTTGGCCTCCTTGTTGGGGTGGGCCTTGCTGGTTTCCTTGCTGAGGGCCTTGGTTCTGCTGTTGGCCTCCTTGTTGGGGTGGGCCTTGTTGGGGTGGTCCTTGTTGGGGTGGGCCTTGCTGGGATGGGCCTTGCTGGGGTGGGCCACGCTGGGGTGGGCCTTGCTGGGGTGGTCCACGCTGGGGTGGGCCTTGCTGGGGTGGGCCACGCTGGGGTGGGCCTTGCTGGGGTGGTCCACGCTGGGGTGGGCCTTGCTGGGGTGGGCCACGCTGGGGTGGGCCTTGCTGGGGTGGGCCACGCTGGGGTGGGCCTTGCTGGGGTGGGCCACGCTGGGGTGGGCCTTGCTGGGGTGGGCCACGCTGGGGTGGGCCTTGCTGGGGTGGGCCATGCTTAGGACCAGAACCATGGTGGCGAGAAGGACCATGGGGGTTTGCTGCAACAGAGGGTGTGTGATTAGAATCTGAGAAGCCAACTCACATTCTTTATTTGATACATCACAAGAAGGGGCAAGTTTAGTATTGAAACAAATTCCCTCTTTCTTTTTATCAACAGCTCAATGACTACTATATTGTTCCACTTACTCATTTGTGAGTCATCCTCATGATCATTCCCACCTAGTTTTTCGGGAAATTATCTCTGAATACATGTATTGATAGTGTCAAACAGTGAATCTTTATGCTTGTGACTAGAACTTGAGGTCTTAGAAATGATGAGTAATTTTTCAGTCATCATTTCAATGGGCAAGACATAGGATTTTAAAATTATTTGACTATTCAACCCAAAAATGTCCCTACGTCCTTTCTTCTATTCTACATTCACTGTGGCAAGATGCCTGTTATGCACTGACTACTTCATTACTGCATATTCACAGTTGGCCTGCCTTCTGTGAATCTTCCTGTTTGATCCTTCTCAACAAAGAGAGGTGACTCTAGAGATCCAGCCCTACTTTTTCAACCTTTTCTCCCGACCCCTAATCACGTTTGTATTGCACAT
Source organism: Myodes glareolus (assembly GCF_982192425.1). Taxonomy (NCBI): domain Eukaryota; kingdom Metazoa; phylum Chordata; class Mammalia; order Rodentia; family Cricetidae; genus Myodes; species Myodes glareolus. The sequence continues at coordinate 20,014,363 of NC_142028.1, forward strand.
GACAACACTCAATTCCTTATTTGGAATGACAATTCGAACAACATACTTTGGTAGTGATTCTACATTCCTGCCTTTGTGCTAATCCTCTTCTCCCTCTCTGTATCTTGCTGAATGACATGTAATCTGTTACCTAAATTCAGATTCACTGAACAAACAACCATTTTTGTCTTACCTTCACTGAAGCTCTGAAGAGAGCTCAGGGCCAGCAAGGTCACTGTGAACAGGGAAAACAGCATCTTGGAGTCTCTGGAGTTTCTTCCGAGTCTGTGCTGCATGCAGTGTGGTACCTGCGTTTATATGACCCAGCAGAAGAATGGTGCCTTTGATTCCATCCTTGGGTGACCTCATATTTGACAAAGTAGGAAATATTGCATCCTTGACTCCTCTTTGGGAGTTCTGCCAGCTAGTATAACATGAGGCATTGGCAGCGGGACTTGGACGAAGAGCAGATGAAGCATGGCTATGATGTTAATATCTATATTAAAATTTTGCCATTATATGAATTTCATTGTATTTGGTATGCAGTTCTCATATAAAGTTATGATAATGCTGACTGATACTTTTGTAAACATGAAGATGTTTCATATTTTTAGCTTTCATTTTCATCCATAGATCACCAATCATACTGTAACTATGGGTGCAATATATAGTTGTATTTTCCATGACACACAGGTCATTTATATTTGTATAAGATGCATTCCCTGCCACCTCATTTATGCAAAACCACAAAGACTATACAAAATCCCTAACATGTTGTTTGAAATGGGAAACACTTGGAGCCTTACATTACCAAATTTTTTTATTCTTCGGGTGTGTGGCATTTTGAGTGTTTTTTTTGTTTCTGTCGTGTGTTTGTATATGTGTATATGTGTGTATGTGTGTGCGTGTGTGTGTGTGTGTGTGTGTGTGTGTGTGTGCACGTGCATGCTTGGGTGCATTTCTTTACAAGCCTGGTAAAGTATGGACAGAAGATTACTTTGGTTGCAGGTACTCAGATTCTTCTTTCTGTGCTGTATTTAGGATTAGATATCTCATTGGCCTTAAATCATCATGTTGAGAAACTGGTTTAAAAGTCTCCAAGGATACAGATAGTTCCATCTCCTAGATCATATTTGTTGGAATTTTCACAATATGTCCTACTACATGGCTTTTTACTTGGATTCAAGAAAACAGAATATTGTTTCTCATAACGAAAAGAAAATTCCATTATTGATTGAACCATCTCCACAGCTCTTAAATACTCTATCCATGTTAATAAAAATACTACAGAAAGTGGCATGGGATTTCTACAGTGCTTAAGACAAATGCACAATTTGACACACACATGCCATTTCATGTTTCTAAGATTTTGAAAGTCAAATCCCTTTTCAGAATGTCGCATGTAACAAGGCTTATACCTTCTCACTTTTTTGGAAATATTTTCAACACTACCAATAACTAATGACTGGCCATGATTTTACAATAGAATTAAGTAATTGGCTTCAACTGCAAATTTAATTCATATTATGTTTATGCTCTAACTTTTCATTTAATTCTATGCCCCTTTCTTAGAGTGCTCAACACTGAATTCGATTACATCTATTTTAATCTAAACTACTAGAGTTTTTTGATTTCTTCTTTTTGTTTTGATTTGTTCTTTTTTTCCTTTTCTTTCTTTCTTTCTTTTTCCTTTCTTCTTCTCTTTATTTTTTTGTTTTTGTTTTTCAAGTCGGGGATTCTCTGAGTAGCTTTGAAGCCTGTCCGGGAACTCACTCTTTAGACCAGGATGGTCTCAAAATCACAGAGATCTACCTACCTCTGACTCCACAGTGTTGAGACTAAAGGCATGTATTACCATTGTCCAGTCTAAACGAGTATTTAGAAATGCTTGAAAATTTTTTCTTGTGGCATTTCTTAATGTCTAACTAGCTTTTTATTTTCAGGTGTTACAGGATTATTTCTAAAACACTCCAAATCCTTATCATTTTATTCTTCAGTATGTTGCTCAAATTTTTATTTAAAATTTGGTTACAAAATGTCATCACATTTCCAGTCAGTTCTCTTTGTTTACTCTCTTTCACTGTGTGTCTATTTTGTTCAATCTGAAAATAGGCAGTTCATCTAAGACAGAGATTTATTAGTCTAGACAGCTGGTCTGTGGAGGCCTGAAAATGTGCTCCAATTTCCACATTGTCCAAAGGTCAGAGAGTTGGAACTTACCTCTAGTTTCTTCAAGGTTATTGTGTTTCTACCTCATACAAAGCTCTCAACTAGATTTAGGTCTGAGAGTTCTGGTCTCTCAAGGGTATTGTCAACACCTGAGGCTAATAGCCAGATCTTGTACTCCAGTAATAGAGAAGTAGATATGTTCCTACCTCAAACTAAAATCTAATAATACAACTAAGTTTCCAGGTCTATTAAGGAGATAGCTTTGGATTCCACCCAGGGAGTAATTTGCCTACAGAATGTTTTGATCTGGGGTGTAAGTGTGACTTGTTTTGTTCTAGTAACAGAATGATGAAATGTGAAAATAGTCTGCAACCTTCAACAGATATGTTCATTTTCTTCTATCATGTTGATGTAGTCTTTTATTTCATTTCTACCTATTTTAAGCAATTCTAAATTAAATGCAGGTGAATTTCAGTACTTACTAGAATCCTTTCCAGATGCTATCCTATATGTTTCTCCACTTTATTATTTTATTTCACATCTTCATATTATTTGCTTTTATTTTCTAAATCCCTGTGTTTTAATCTTGGCTATAGATAATTTTGTCAAGGCTGGTTCACACTTTTATTGTTCATTTTAGTACAAAATTAATTTCAGTTTTTGTTTTGTTGAGGTAAGTTATGGTACAGGGTCATGGATATTTAAAGCCAAGCTCCTTCTACTGCCCCCTCTACTATGCATTTAATTATCTGTTATTTTTCCTTTCCAGAGATTTCAGGAAGATTCTCTGAGTAAGAGTTTTTACAAGCAAAATGACCTTGAAAGAGAATATATTATGATTTGGCAATTCTTTCAAGCTAAATAGAAATCTGATAAGCTTATGTAATTTAACTTGATTGGATGTTGAATATATAGTTTATTTATTTGCTACTGGAAGATTCCTCAATTTATTACTGTAACAGTCTGTTGTGGAGATTTGGAGACTGTGATATAAAATGCAGGATCGTGCCACCCACGCCAGGGGAGGTGTTGAGTACTGCCTTGGAATCTAAGAGAAGTTCCATGGAATGCTATGGGACATTTCAGAGTGACAAGTCCTCTGGCCTTTGCTACTAAGTTGCAAGTGTCACATACCCTGTGGTTTATGGAAGTGGCTGCCCTGAGGCCGCAGTCTCAGCTTGAAGCAGCTGTTCTGCTTACTGGAGGAAATCTTAAAATAGATTGGGACACTGAGATAATGTCTCTGTAGACCCTTGTTTAAAATAGGCTAGGATGTCTTGCAAGCCCCCAGACCACCCTTGGTACGTTAAGCTGCTTTGTGTGCGTAATCTAAATAAGTCCTTGGTTAACTCATGTTCTAAAGTTCCTCTTTAAATTGTTGGCTGAAGCAATTGTTTCCAAAGCATATAAAAGGATTACTTAACAAACACACAGCATGCAGTTTGCAAACGCTGTTTTCTGCACTGCATCCCCTGTGTCCTGGTTTGTTCGACACTCTTTCCCAGGGACCCCCTACGCACTAGACGTCGACATCTGGTGCCCGAAGAGGGACCCTGAAGAACTTTCAGGCAGAGTGACTCAGGTAAGTACCTTTTATTACAGGGTAATGGGACAAAGCCAGTCTGCTCCATACTTACAGGTATTGAAACACACTCTTGCTGTCTGTGGTGTTCATGTTTCTTCCTCTGATATAGAATGTGTATTCGAGTAGTGAGGGAATGAAATCCCTGGTTCCCCGAAAAGGGCTCCATGGATTTAGAAAACTGGTAGCGTGTCCGCTGTAATGTAGAAAAAGCTTGGAGGCAGGGAGAAAAAAATTCCTATTCGCTTCTGGTCTATCTGGTCTGTTCTCTATACACTTTTTCAAGTCATGACCCAGGATCGCTCTATTAAAAATTTATGGAAGGAAGCTGCCCCTTCAATTTTAGATTTGCAGCTTGATGCTGAAGTGAAAGAGGCCATTGAATCAGATTCGAATGAATAAATTCAGAAACTTGTGTCAACAAAGGGAATCAGTCTGAATCTGATTCTGAACTTGATGGTGCCTCCATGGCAGCTTCAGTCTCAAAAGTGAAAGCAAAAAGGGGAAGTGGCATAGTGAAGAATTGGAAGCTCTTTTAAATAAATTGACTCTTTTAGAAAATAAATTAGGAGAACTATCATTCCCTTCAAAAATTCAACCCTCAGTTCCGCCTTTGCGGGAGCTTTTAACAACTCCAATCTCCTATGAAAATGAGGATTCTGAGGTAGAATCAGCTTTCCCTTTCCCAATTGTATGCCCCCCCCCCCGTACAGGGTGTGGCACAGCCTCCACGGTATGATGGAATTAATATGCATATATTAATGCATATTAATGGATATAGCAAAGTTCAAGAAAGTCGTTGCCATGGAGGTCCAGTGAATCTGGACCTCAGATTCACTATTCCAAGGAACTTCTTAATGGGTTTGCCCATACTGTTAACACTTTGGCCCCTGAGGTTTGGAAAGTGCTGGCTCGAGCTCTCTCAAAGGAGCCAGAGTATTTACAGTGGCAGATGTAGTTTGCTGATGAGTGTGCAGAAAGGGCACGACAGAATGCTGCCAGTAATAACCCACATTCAGGTAATATCATATCAAATGCTGACAGGTGCAGGGGCATATGATGACGTTAACATGCAGGCAAACACCCCTGAGGAAATATACGAGCAACTTAGGGAAATTGCAATGGAGGCGTGGGAGAGGAATCGCCCATCAGGGGAGAATTATGGCTCCTGGGCAAAAGTTATGCAGAAGCCCAATAAATCTTATGTTGATTTTTTATCCCGGTTAAAAGTTACAATTGAGCGAACTGTAATTGGGGAACAAGCTCAGCAATAGCTGTTGTGGGTTTTGGCCTAAAAAATGCTAATGAAGACTGCTACAGGGGCATTTTACCCATCAAGGAGATTCTTCCCTTACTAGCCCCAGGAGTCTCACCAAAGAGGCTGAAGCAAAATTACAATGGGTTAAACAAGGATTAAAAGAAGCCTTTTTAGAACACATTGATCCCTTGCAGCCTTTAACTCTTTATATTCTCGATACTTGGAAATATCCCACGGCATTACTTGGCCAGGCGCTGCGCCCAGCTAAATGGATTTATAACCGACATCGCTTTGCAAAAAATATTATGCCCTATGAGCAACAGATTGCCTTATTAATTGAGCAGGGTAGACAGAGGGCTATAACTCTAACAGGTATGGATGTTGCATTTATAATTGCTCCATTAGCTAAGGATAGATTTGAATATTTATTACAGATATCTCAAGAATTGCAAATAGCTTTAGCCTCCTTTACTGATAATATTGAATATCATTTTCCATCTAGTAAATTATGGGATTGCCTTCTCAGACAACAATTTGTTGTAAATGACATAGTCTCTAGGTACCCCCTAGCAGCACCCACTGTGTTTACAGATGGCTCTCGTCAAAAAAGTGCCTATTGGACCATTGATAAATATTGGGTACAAAATACAGATTTGGGATCAGTTCAACAAAATGAATTATTTGCAGTCATTAAGGTATTACAGGAATTCCCTTGTGAAATTAATATTGTAGCAGATTTGGCCTATGTAGTGGGCGTGGTACAAAACATTTTTAATGCAGTTACTTATTCCCCAAAACAATCCTTATTATCTCTTTTTAAGTCCTTACAGCACTTGTTGCAGCATCGCAATAACAAACTATTCATCACCCATGTTCGCTCTCATACTTCCTTGCCTGGGCCTATTACTTATGGAAATGCTCAGGTAGATAAATTGGTGGCCTTTATTGCTCCTGAAGAAGACCATGCCCTATACCATTCCAGTGCTGGGCATTTACATATACGGTATAAAATTCCACATCAGCAGGCAAAACAAATAGTTAAAAATTGCCGTCTGTTGTCCCATGCATCTTCGCATTGTGCCTTCTGAAATTAACTCTAGAGGTTTATCCCCCAATAAATTGTGGCAAATGGATGTTACCCATGTAGCTGCATTTGGTTGCTTATCCTATGTGCATGTGACCAAAGACACTTATTCTAAATTTTTGTGGGCTACTGCTCTCCCTGGAGAACACATGCGACATATTATTCAACATTTGTTAGAGGCCTTTGCAATTATGGGTGTGCCAGCCACGTTAAAACTGACAATGGACCTGCTTATACCAGCCAGTGTTTTGCACACTTTTGTACCTTGCATAATATAACTCATAAAGCAGGCATGGAATATAATCCTCAGGGTCAGGCTCTTATTGAGAGTGTTCATGGTACATTAAAAATGCAAATTAAAAAATTAAAAAGGAGGAAAAAGGAGGAATTTGGCATGGACTTATATTATCCCTTACAGAATAATGCAAGAACTGTATTACATCAAGCACTGTTTATTCTGAATTTCCTAAATTTACCACAAGGGGAGATACTGACTAGAGCAGAGAAGCATTTTACAGAGAAAGAAGAATAGCCACAGCTGAATCAATCAGTATGGATAAAATTGACTAAGGACACCGAATGGCAGCCAGGAGTGTTAATACATAGAGACAAGGGATATGATCTTTTCTCCACAGGCAGTGTACAACAACAATTGATACCCCTATGATGGATCCAGGCACAGCCCGATAAAAACGGCTCTGTATCTGCACAGGAGGACTTGCAATCAGAGCCCCCCATCACCTGCACCACCTGATATTCCTAAGCAGGCCATGGCGCAGCTGACTCTTCATGCACAGATGCCCACCTCGACATAATCAGGCCACACCTTTACCTACTTGGGAGCAAATTAAAAAAATAACTTTTGAAGGACAAATGATTTTGGTTCATACAGGCAAAACGCTTAATGCGGAAAGCCTGTTTCTGGCTATGTGTGCCTTGTTGTCTGTAACCTCTTCTGCGAAAGCGGGAGTAAGTTACTGGACCTATATATCCCTAATCCACCTATATTTGAGCCGGTCTTTTGGGGAGATGTGGATGCATCTATACTTACCCAGTCATCCTGTCCCCTCCTTGGGGCAATTTGACACACCTTAACAAAGATGATGGAAGTGCTTATAATTTTTCTCATACAGGCTCGGGTTTGCCCGTCTGCCTTGGCGAGCCTCCCTGCTTGCCTTTTGAGTGGCAGCATTGACTGCTTCCTGGGAAACGTACTAAAACATCACGCACTCGGTTGCAGCGGTTATCCGCTTGGTCTATTAATGTGACCTGGAATAACATTACATTTGCTGATGAATTGACTATTCCATTTTGCCCTGGCTTTACATATGTTAAATTGAGACATCAGCGCTATTCCTGGCAAGAGTGTCAAGGAAAGTTCGGAAAACACATGGGCCCCTATGTTGCATGGGGACCATATGGACAATTTATTAACACTTGCTCTAAATGGAATTTGACATTATGTGATTTATCTCAAACCACTAGGATGCCTGACCCTAAACAGGGTATCATGACTGGTTCCTGCCTGATGGCCTGGGGAGATGGTGGCATCCCAGATTTGTGGATGGCTTCGCTCTCTGCTCCTGCGGCTATGCAGACACACCTTTGGAAGATTGCTGCCGCGTTGAAACTTGTCATACGGTTTAATGGATCGTTTACTGGGACTGCTCAATCTGCCTCTAATTATTCATTTACCCTCTTTCAAAAATATAGTGTTACTGCCTGCATGCCTCTTCCTTATGTTTTTCTTGTTGGAAATGTTACTTTGGGGCTAGGCATGTCCTGCACCTCTTGCCGTTTGTATTCTTGTCTTAATACCTCTGTTCCTTTACAACCTGGGGACAGAATTGTACTTCTGCAGTAATGAATCCACGTTTAGCTACCTGTTAAACTGGGCTGGGAGTGGTCCCAGAATCCTGTTGATACTATTGTGATAGAGTTTTTTACCAAACTACTTAAGCGAACTAAGCGTATGAATGGAGTGGTTCTGGCAGTTGTATTAAGTCTTATAGCTGTAGCCACGGTAGCCACCGTGTCAGGAATGGCTCTACATACTTCCCTTCAGACTAAGCATGTTGTTGAACAATGGCATAAAGACTCCCATGAGCTGTGGTTAACCCAAAGGCAGATTGACACACGACTGTAGACTCAAATTAACATTCTTAAGCAAACAATTAACTGGCTTGGAAAGGTTTTAGTTATAGAAAGACAAATCTGGCTTAGATGTCATTGGAATTCCACTACTTTTTGTGTGACCAGCTTGCATTATAATAACTCTAAAAATGATTGGCAATTAATTCAACAATAGTTAGAAAAAAATACATCTGCCTCTAAGATTATTTTGTTTTTTGAGATAGGGTTTCTCTGTGTATTTTTGAATGTACTGCAACACACTCTGTAGACCAGGCTGTCCTAGAACTCACAGAGATCTGACTGCCTTTGACTCCCAAATCGTGGGATTAAAAGTGTATGCTACCACACCTAACTTTTCTCTCTTTTTAAAGGACTTTATCCTTTTTCTTTTCTCTCCCAAACTACATGTATTTTTAAACAGAGACCATTTAGAGGTTTTCATTGTCTGAATCTATCTGTACTGTATATCTCTTTTTTTCTAACCATGAGTCTTTAACTTGCTAAGCAATATGGCTAAGATTAAAGCCATGGCTTTGATGGCAGGATACACCCCATTCTTTAGCTTTCTGAGCACTTAGCTTCATGGCAGAGGTACTGAACAAAGCCATGTTTATTATCACACTCTCTGGAGTTTCAGGATCCATGCAACCACCACCAGGAAGCATGCTGTCGGCCATTCATAAATATCATTTATGTGTTATGTGGTGGGGGCCTCTTAAAAGAGCTGCAAGTTTTTTGCAGTTAAACCTGAGTCAGGAGGCCTTAAATGTGATGCACATGCCTCTAGAAAACAGAGCCCACCAAGAAGCCATGCTTAACTCTGATTTTTTTGTGTCTAAAATTGCTTCCCAAAGTCCCTCAGGTTTTATTTAAATGAATTTAGTTGTCCATATTGGTGCTGTTTGTTGACAGAAGTTTCTGTCCTGTTCAATCACATAGCAATTCATTCCCGAAACACACAAAGGTCTATAATAATCATAAACTGGTTGACCTATTAGCTTAGGCTTCTTATTAACTAATTCATTTTTTTATTGTGCAAACATGGCAGGCAGGCATTGACTCAGTTTTGCTGACTCTTTCCCATCTTATATTTGCATTGAATATATCTTATTCTGTCCTATGACTTATCTATTGTTTCAAACTAAGTTATAAACATCCTTAAATGATGAATAATTAACAAACCCAAGGGAGGCACTCAAGGAATGACATGGATTGATAGTTCAGTGTGGTGTATAGCCTCTTAGAAAGTCTGGGTGTTGGGTGGGTGGAGCCTCAATCAACTCTTCCCAGTTGTGGAGGAATGCCAGGTACTTCACTTTTTCTTTCTGCTTCCTTTCACCTGGTGGCTCACTCACTGACATCTATTGGTAGCACATTGTTTTTCAGTTCTGACTTTAATTTTGGAGGGAACTACACCGAAGATATATGGTGAATTAAATTTCCTTTTCTTGAGGAAAATGAGTCAAGAAGGGAGACAAGAAGAAGGAATGAAGGAATAAGGAGAAGATAGAGAGAGAGAGAGTCAGGATTGCAGTTGTAAGGCATATCCACTTATAAGAGAGAAAAATGAGGAGAAAGCTAAATCAACACATTTCTTGATTGTATTTTGTTTCTAAATTAATCATATTTTTTAAATTAATCATCTTTTATTAACCATGGAATGATCTGTTGTCCTAATGAGAAATAATTGCAACCTTTCCCCTACTTCCAGGCACTCAACTTTGTCTTGGAGATACATTGATAAGAAAAAAACAACAAAAAAATGTACCCAGATTCCTGCTATTTTGAACCTTTTTATTCATGTGAACTAATTAAATAACCACATGCACCAGCACAACTATGAGAGTGTGAGAGTGAGTACAGTGAAGGACAGGTGCATGTTAATTTTACAAGCATCCTTGAAGAAGTGACATTTTGAGTGGTTACCTGAAGAAAACCAACAAAACACACAAGTTAATAAATGAAAAGAGAAAGCAAAAGTTCAACAGATGGATAGATGGAATATTCTAGAGGATATATTGTTGAGGAAAGAATGGTGATTTTGATGAACTCATAGGTACCTTGACAGTTTGGTATAGATTTAAGTGGAAATGTGGCACTTATAAGAAGTCACAAGATGTTTGGCATGTAAAGAACAATGTGTCTATAGGTGTATTTGCAAGATTGTGAGGGAAATGGCCAACAAACTAGAAAAACTTTATAATAGGGAAAGGAAAATGCATGAAGAACATGGGAAGAATGCTGTATAAAATAGTGGAAATAAGCACAATAGGCAACTGAGGAAGCTGTGAACAGGAAACCTGGTGATCCCAGGGAAGAACACACTGATTGGTTGTCCAGTGCCAAATGGTCAGCCCTGAAAATGTACTTACAAGAACAATGCATAATGAGTAGGTTACATTTAGGAATAAAATATATACATATACATACATGCATCCAATAGAAATGAAAAAGAAGTCATGGGGTTGAAGGAAAGCAGGAAGGAGTACATGGGAGGTTTGAAGGAAGGGAAAGGAAAGGAAGAAAAGTAATTATAATCTCAAAAAATAAAATAAATAGGAAAAACACTAAAAAAAAGGTTATGGACACATGAAAAGCATGGGGTGTGTAGGAGTCCCCTCGCCAAATAATAATCAAACATGCAAAGTAAAGAAAGAATTTTGAGAGCTGCAATGGAAAAAGGTCAATTAACATATAAAGGTAGACTTATCAGAATTACACATGACTTTTCATTGGAGACAGTGAAGGACAGAAGGTCAGGTTCAAGCATGATGGAAACATTATGAGACTATGAATGCCAGGCCAGACTACTATACCCAGCAAAACTTTCAGAAGGTCGGTTTCAAGCATAACGGAAACATTATAAGATTATGGATGCCAGCCCAGACTACTATACCCAGCAAAACTTTCAATTACCATAGAAGGACAAATCACGATATTCCATGACAAAACAAGATATTCCATGACAAAACTAGACTTAACCAATACCTAGCCACAAACCCAACCCTACAGAAAATACTAAAAGGAAAACTCCAACCCAAGGAAGTTGGCTACACCAAGAAAAACACATACAATTGATGGTCTCATAGCAGTGAATAGCAGGGAAAAATGTACAAATTAACCTCATCAACAATGACAACAGAATTAACAGGAGATAGCAATAACTCATCATTAATATCCCTTAATATAAATGGACTCAACTCACCAATAAAAAGTCACAGGCTAACAAATTGGATATCAAAAAAGAATCTATCCTTCTTCTGCATACAAGGAACACATCGCAACCTCAAAGACATTGTCTCAGAGTAAAGGGTTGGGAAAAAATGTTCCAATCAAATGGACCTGAGAAACAAGTGGGTGTAGATATCCTAATATCTAGTAAAATTAACTTCAAGCTAAAATAAATCAAAAGAGAGAAAGGTCATTTCATATTAGTCACATAAAAAATCCATCAGGAGGAAATCTCAGTAGTGAACACCTATGCTCCAAATACATTGGCACCCTCATATATATATATATATATATATATATATATATATATATATAACTTCTAAAACTTAAATCATGCATTAAACCCCACACATTAATAGTGGGAGACTTCAACAGTTCACTCTCACCACTGGACAGGTCAGTCAGACAAAAAATGAACAGAGAAATAAGGGAACTAACAAGTGTTATGACTCAAATGGACTTAAAACACATCTACAGAATATTCCATCCAAACATAAAAGAATATACCTTCTTCTCATTGCCTCATGGAACCTTCTCATAAACTGACTACATACTTAGTAACAAAATGAACCTCAACAAATACCAAAAAATTAAAAAAAATGTACCTTGTCAGATCACATGGTTTAAAACTAGAAGTCAACAGTAATACTAATTTCAGAAAACCCACAAACACATGGAAATTAAACAATGCTCACCTGAATCATCAATGAGTTAAGGAAGAAATGTTGGGAAAAATTAAACACTTCCTAAAATTCAATGAAAATGACCACACAACATACCCAAATTTATGGGACATAATGAAAAAAGTGTTAAGAGGAAAGTTCATAGCATTAAATGCCTACATAAAGAAGCTGGAAAAATCATACTCTAGTATATTAATAGAACATTTGGAAACTTTAGAAGAAAAAGAAGCAAACTCACCTAAGAGAACTAGGTGGCAGGAAATAATCAAATCTGAGCTTCAGTCATCTCATTTAAGAAGTGAAAAATCTATGAGCACATTCATCTTCCTCATCACAAGTCTACAATGATGATTATGAAGAAGAAATCACCTGTGGAAAACACTTAAAAATGTTCAATTGTTCTCCATTCACATCATCCTTATTTGTAACATGAGGGCCGGCTTGTTGGGGTATCTGTCTCACCCGGTACCCCATAGCCGGCAAGTCCCAAAGAAAATCACAGAATCTACATTAGGTTATAAACTGATTGGCCCATTAGGTCAGGCTACTTATTAGCTCTTATAACTTATGTTACCCCATTATCCTTATCTACGTCAGCCACATGGCTCAGTACCTTTTCCAGTGGGGCAGCTTACATCTTTCCTCTCCGGTGGTCTGGGCAGAACTAGGGAGGGAGCTTCCTGCTTCCTAGAATACTCCCGTTCTCTTTGCTCCACCTCTGCTTCCTGTCTGGCTTTCCTGCCTATACTGCCTGCCTGGCCAATCAGCATTTTATTAAAATATGATTGACAGAATACAGACAATTCTCCCACAACACTTAGTGAAAAAAAAAGAAGGAAAATTTAATGGGATAGTAGGTAGATTAGTGTGAGCTTACTCACATTAATAATAATAATAATAGTAAGTAATAGAGTGAATATTTGTGAACTATTATTTATGTACAATTTGCATTGTTATAGATTCATAGATTCTTGTATATTGATACAAATTCTAATTATATTTGTCATATTGAATATGCTCCTTTTTCCCTTTACAATATTTGTACATCTATGAAAATTATTTTGTCAGGTTCTTGGCTTGCATATTTCTACCTCTATTTAAGACATTTTATATTAATACAATATTTATCATATTGAATTCTATATTTCTACCTGGAATCAAGATACTTAGTATACTCTATTCAAAGCTAGTGTGAGATTTCTTTATGAGCATTTCCCCCTTTGTCTGACACATTCTGCTTTGTGTGTGTGTGTGTGTGTGTGTGTGTGTGTGTGTTTGTGTGTTTGTGTATGAGTGTGCATATGTGTGTGGATGTGGGTGTGGATGTAAGCTTTACATATATATGTATGTTATCATATGTATATACACACATATATACAGATATATACATACACTTTATATGGTAAGAAACAATGTATTTGTTGTATGTAAAAGTATTGGGCACAAATATACAAATATTATATAGGGTAATAAAGATATATCCTTCTGGAGTATTTGAGGGTGTTAAAGAATAGAGAGTTATAATTATAGTTTTCCTTAGTTACAATGAAAGATAAAGTAGATATAAATATGGAAACTGTAGTTTTTGCTTGATACCTGATTTGTTATACATAGTTTTGGTATGTTAAGTCTGAAGATTCTTTTTGTTTAATCAGAAAAAGGGAAATGGTGTGGGAGGGACTTCTGTCTATGTGTTGCTTTTATTGGTTAATGGATAAAAAACTACTTTGAGCCCATGGCAAGGGTAGAACAGAACTAGGTGGGAAAAGAGGTGTATGCTGGGAAATAGAGGACAGAGTAAGAAAGAAGTGATGGAGCCACCAGAGACAGATACTGGGAACTTTAGCCAGTAAGGCATTGTCACGTGGCAATATACAGATTAATAGAAATGGTTTAAATTAATATGTAAGAGATTATCCATTAAGAATCAAGAGCTAATGGGTCAAGCAGTGTTTTAAATAAAACAGTTTCTGTGTGATTATTTTAGTTCTGGGTGGCCGGTACAAAAATAGTGGTCCTCCTCCAACTTGTGTCTGTATCCAGGCAGACATGGTGCTGGAGACAAAGGTGCTAGATGTTCATGTGCTGATAACATAAAGTGGTTAGTCACACTGTACAGTATGTTAAGCATATATGAGATCTCAAAACCTACCTCCACAATGAGACATTCCTTTTAATAAGATTACACCTACTCCAAGGTAGTCATACTTCCTAATATAACTAGTTAAATGTGAAAGAGAAATATCAGTTATTAGCCAGCCCTATACAAATGACTGGGTCTTATAAGAAAAGGGCATTAGATGACATAGCCCCTCATATGCACCAGACAAACCCCATGTGAACTAAGAGAAGGAAGCCTAGGAAGACAGTCTCTGATTTATTGGGCTTACACATAATATTATTCATGGACTTGCAGACCAAAATCTTATGTGTAAATATTTTGTTTATGTGACATGGTGTCCAGCTTCTTCTTAGCAACAAGATTGAACAAATATAAAAAGTTTAAGAAGAAGAAATCACAAATTCTAAATTACTAGCTTTTTAGGTATGTTATAAATTTTGAATATATATAAGAATATATATATATATATATATATATATATATATAGAGAGAGAGAGAGAGAGAGAGAGAGAGAGAGAGAAAGAGAGAGAGAGAGAGAGAGAGAGAGGTAGGCAAAGTTACACAAACACTTATGTGCTTCAAGATTTTTTTTCTATCCTCAAGTCTGCTGCAGTTCTCCTCGTGACTTTAAGTCCACCCTCAGTTCTTTGTTTTCTGACTCTGTTGTGCCAGATGAGGTTACAGATGCTATTTTTCTTTCATGATATGTTAATCTCTTTCACACATTGCTAACACTGAGAAGGTCATGGAAATGTCCTTAGTTGAGTGATATTTAGAAGAATCAAGTACTTCTTTCAGGATTCAAAAAGTCAAGGATGACTTCTAACAAAAATGTCACTACTTGTAGCTAGCATATCACATAGACCTTGGCTATGCTCCTTGTTTATGACCACCTTGACATGAAAAATTATCTTCATGTTCTCTTGCTCTGCAGCTTCTGAAGAAAATACAGTATATTTTGCATTCATAAACAGAGAGAACAATCAATAGTAAGAAACTTCTGTTTACCCAAAATATCATGAAAACAGAGAAAACAGCTCTGCTTTTATCATAACCAAGAAAAGTTGGGGAATTTAAAAAAGGCAGAGAACAAATATAATAACTGCAGAAATGCAGCTGTGACTCTGGTTATTGTGTAAGGGTCACTTAACTTGTAGCATCCATTGCCCATTGATGAGGAAGCCTTTCTTTATGTTTACTACGATCAGATAGAAAAGGCCATATAGGGATTCAGACATATAACAGAGAGTCCAGTGGCCCACTATGCATGATGGTAAATTTTGAAATAAAAAAATGAGACATGAATCAAGAAAATTAAAGTATATGCTAAGTAAGCCAATACTTTGCATATGTTTAATCAGAAGACAAAATCTTTTCTAATTTTTGAAAATTGTTCAAGTGTGGGAAGAAATACAGAAATTGGGGACTGAGTCATAACACATAATGAAGAAAACACCTTCAGAAAAAGATTCTTGAGATGCAATGCTATCAGATAGTTACACATAAACTGTGTTGAAAGTTATCCTGAGGATATAGCCTATTACTGACTTTGAAAAAGATTGTGAGTGTATGCAGTTGACTGTGTGAGGGAAATAAACAGATTGCCATGCTCAACTCTGTAATTGGATAGAATAATTTGGACATTGGAGCTGTGTATGAATCTTAGAAGCATAAAATGGTAAAATGAGTCATCAAGGAGTTACAGATTCATAATAATGATTCATGTGAATCCCATATTGTTCTGTGGCCTCTTCTGATAGGATTTTCAGCAATGTTTTATATAGTGTTATGTGGTTTTACCAACCAATTTTCTTGTTTTTGGATCAGATTAAGAAAATGGGAAATCTCACGGTGGCATAACAAGCTAGGAATTCCAAATATGGTGCCCTAATTAATTCAACTTTATATAAGAATGCCCTTAACACCATCAGTGTTAGCTAAATATAATGTGTATCCCTATACGTGTAATACATATGTAAATGGTAGTGGTAGAGTTTGAACTATGCTACTGATGTGAGACAGCAACCATCATCAATTAGGTTAGAAATCATTGCTGACAATATAAACACATGTGTGCACATGCTATTCCAACCCCTCAATGCACAATAATATATAGATAATCTCATCAAATAAAATGAGATACATATAATAGTCTTTCAATTTCAATATCTAGGCAATTCTCTTTCATGTGATTTTATTCAAATTCAATCATCTGTTCTACCATTTAAATAAAAAAAAAACACTAGCACCTCTTCTCTACTTCATCCCATTGGGCAAAAGTCCCAGTGTGGAGTCAGGTATGCAAGATTTCCTGTACTGGAAAGTACAAAATAACACAGAGTGGAGTTCAATGACACCATTATTCTTCTCCTCTTCTTACCCAGGCTTGGGAGAAACTCCAGAGCCTCCCCCAAGATGCTCATGGTCCTGTTCACAGTGGCATTGCTGGCCCTGAGCTCTGCTCCAAAATCAGGCTAAGGTATGAGAATATGGGTATGGATGCTGTGACTCTGCTTAAATAACTGGAGACAGCACTGCAGGAGAAGAGAGAGACAAAAGGAAGTAAGGGAGATAAGAGATAAATGAAGCCACAGAATGTTTAGGAAAAGAAAAGGCTCAATTTTGAAAACACTGGTAGTTAAAATGGACTGTGGATACCAGTAGCCTTGCTGTACTGTGTATTAAGTGAAGATGACAAAGAGGAAATAGAGGTCATAGCCACTTTAAAGGCAGGAAATAAAATAATAAAATTTAAACTATTGAACAAAGAAATAGAAACATCCTCTCAGTTTTCATTTACCCCTCTCTTATTAGTATTCTAATGTGTTATCTGCTGTGTGTATGTAAACTGACATGATTCTCCATTTTATTTGTTTGAGAAGACCTGGGAAATATAAGATATGAATCTATTAAATAAGGAAGACAGAAAGACAGAGGATTATTTTAAGTTACTGATTTGTGTGTGTGTGTGTATGTGTGTGTGTGTGTGTGTGTGTTTATCAGTGTAAACAATAATATTCTAGGGATAAGAGGGATATAATTCCAAAAGGAATTTTATGTTGTGAATTAGTAGCTAATATTTACCATAATAGTCACCATGGATGCTGCAAGTTTCTGCCATCTGATCATGACACAGACAGTGTCTAAATGTTCCCTTGGGAGATGTACAAGTTGCGACTTTCTTTCCATAAAATTCTTGTTGCTCTGGTGAACTTATTTTTGATTCTGTCCTGTGCTTTACACCCCAATGACCCTCTGTGAATACCCTTCTCCATCAATATCAACATATTGTCACTCAATCTCCTTTTCAGTATTTAGTAAGGAGAATAATATGTTTTATATTTCTAATTTTGATTCTAATGCCTGTCACTTCTACTAATTAATGACTGCAAGTTTTCTATGTTACAGACAAACATTTTCAAACCTTGATACTGGGGACCATTTTTGGGGATGGTCAAAATGGGATTAAACCAGTGGTCTTGCACACTGAAAATAGGAGTAAATTTTGTAAAGAGAGAGCCGAACAAACACCATCACAGGCTCCTAATAGTCTTCTTAGAAACTAGCCCTTAGTGTCAGTTTCCTGGACCTGAATGAGATGTTATTGGAAAGATCACAAGTCTTCTCACATCCTTCTGCTATCTAAGGTTAATCACTGGGAAGTCCCTAACCATAAAAACCAGCAGCCAATCCTATAACAACCAGTAGATTTTTTGATTGAACTCACCTCTTTCCCCAGACTATCCTTTTGTAATCTGGAATTCTTCTAATCTTGCTTAAGAGAATAGCCTGTGAGCTACTCTTAGAATCCCTGTTTCACCACTGTGTCAGATGACTGACCAATGAATGCTGGAATAAAGGCTCTTGTTGATTGCATACATGTCTGGTGATCTTTCATGGGACTTCTCATGCAACATAACAATATCACACAGAAGTGATTGCTAGTAGAATGAGCTTATATGCAGTGTTTTGATTCTGATTCTCCTATGGTACTGAGAGTTCCTCAATGGCTTCCTCTACCCCCATGTTTTTCTATTGCAGTATTTGATTGCAGAAAGAAAAGGGTACAAAAATGCAACTGTCTGTTTTCTCCTTGACTCTGTATTGTCATGTAGAAGTCCCCTCTGTGTGCAGTGATTACTATTAATGAATAAAGAAACTCCTTTGGCCTGTTGATAAGACAGGACTTAGGTGAGTGGGGAAGACAGAACTGGATGCTGGAAAAAAGAAAGGTGGAGTCAGAGGGAGACACCATGGACTAGCCGCTGGAGATGGACATACTAAAAATTTGTTGATAGGCCATGATCTCATGGTGTTGTGCTGATTAATAGAAATTGGTTAAATTAATATGCAAGATTTAGCCATTAAGTGATGGAGGAGGGTTATCTGTCTACTGTGTTATTTTCATTGGTCAATAAAGAGACTGCCTTGGCCTTTTGATAGGACAGAAAATTAGGTAGGCGGAGTAAACCGAACAGAATGCTGGGAAGAGGGCTATGAGCCAGATGCCATGGAGCCAGCCACTAGGTCAGACATGCTGAATCTTTTCCGGTAAGCCACTACCTCGTGGTGCTACCACAAGATTATTAGAAATGGGTTAATATCAAGATATGAGAGTTAGTCAGTAACTAACTCTCTAGAGATAATGGGCCAGGCAGTGTTTAAATGAATATAACTTGTGTGTTATTATTTCTGGGGCTAAGCTAGCTGTGCGGGAGCCGGGCAGGATGAAAAGCAGGCCTGCCCGCAACTCCTTACTACATTTAAGAAGTTAGAGCTAATGGGTCAAGCAGTGATTTAATTAATATGGTTTCTATGTGACTATTTCAGTTGTAAGCTAGCTGGGCAGCAGGGAAGAACAATTGGCTTACCTCTCTCTGCAACAGATTGGTGCCCACTGAAACCACATAAAACCTGGGAGGGCATGAAAATTAATTCTAGACAAAACCAAAAAAAAATTTACAGCATTTAATACAACTTCTTGCTGTTTGCTGGTGGCATGCCACAGCTCCTTTAGGAGAGGTTTTCCTAACTCAGCCACAGCAGAAAAAAAGTGGCAGTTTTAAAATGCCAGCTTCTTGGGCCATGCAGTGCAAACTCTGGGTATGGAACATTTCAGTGCCATTGGTGAGCTTGGGTGTTTGTATGCCCACTTGGAGTGGGGCGTAAAGTACCTGAGACCATGCACAGGGACCAGTGCTCCACCCCTGGGCAGGCAGCAAGCTCAGGACTACTAGGCATGCACAAGCTTGAGAACATGGCAGATTCCTGCCACCATACACAGAGTTATTTCCAGGCTATGCAGTATGCTGCATGGCAGATTTAGTTATTGCTTGAATAAAAGGGGTTTATGTGCTACATGATCATTTTCAGAATTAGAGTGCTGAGTGCAGCTCCTACCAGACCTGGCAGTAATGGTACGTTCACCATTTTAAAAGTGGAGAGAGGCCGAACCAGCATCTAGAGTAGCTGTAGGCAAGCTGCTTACCATTTTAAAAGTTCTTTAAGACATTAGAGAATTACAGATAATGCAATAAGGGCAGATTCAGTTATAAAAGAACTATAAATGGGTCATAGTGTTGGAAAATGTATGTACGGCTGGGAGAGAGAGAAAAAGAGAGTATAGAAAGTTGAAAAAGAAGTAAAAAATGTCTTTAAAGAGACAAAGTACAGATAGTCATAGATTAAAAGGAGTAAAGAAAAATAAGCCATGTAAAAATGGAAACTTCACAGAGAGCCTAGATTATGTATATTATCATGTTATCTTTGAATTTTTTGACAGTGAAGGAGCTAAGTACAGAGAGAGATTTCATTGTATGGGCTGTTAAGCTCAACCATCATATATATATATATATATATATATATATATATATATATATATATCCAGTCTTCTGGATATTATGGGCCTATGAACTGAAGACAGATGCCACAACAGTATAGATGAATTTTGGGTCACTGTCCAGGCAGTGAGATGTCTCTGTCAATTCTAGAGTTTTGAAAGTTGCTCACAATGTGCTTCCAGTTTACTTATGTAATATTGTATCCTTCTAGGGTATTTGATGAAGTTGAAGAATTTATAGTTATAGTTTTCCTTAGTTATGATAAAAGATAAAGTATATATAAATATTGTGACTGTAATTCTAGCTTGATATCTGTTATATATAATTTTACTATGTTAAAGTTAAACCTTTCTTTTTATTTAAACAGAAAAGGGGAGATGGTGCGGGAGTCCACTCTATGTGCTGTGATTGCCATTAATGAGTAAAGAAACTGCCTTGGCCTATTGATAGGACAGAACTGAGGTAGGTGGGGAAGACAGAACTGAATGCTGGAAGAAAGAAATGTAGAGTCAGAGAGAGACACCATGGCCTTGCTGCTGAAGATAGATGTGCTGAAACTTTGCTGATAGGCCACAACCTCGTGGTGATGTGCAGATTAATAGAAATGGGTTAAATTAAGATGTAAGAATTAACCAATAAGAAGTTAGAGCTAATAGGCCAAACTGTAATTTAGTTAATATGGTTTCTGTGTGTTTATTTCTGGAGTATTGAAAGACAAAGTGGCTCAACCCCTATTGAGCCCTTATTGGACAATGTTTGTCAAATTCATTCAGTGAATACCTGATGGGGAACCTCCTTCATCCAATGCTCTTTGAGAGGCTGAACCAGGTGGAGCATGGCTTTGGGTACCAAAAAGTCAGCTGAACCACCCTCTTGCCCTCTCTCTTCTAGCAACTCCCACATACTAATAGTAGGAGATTTCAACTCTCCTCTCTCACCAATGGACAGGTCAAAGAGACAGAAACTTAACAGAGGAATAAGAGAACTAACAGATGTAATGAGTTAAATGGACTTAACAGACATCTATAAAACATTCCATACAAACTGAAAAGAATATTCTTTCTTCTCAGCATCTCATGGAACCTTCTTGAAAGTTGATCACATAATCGGTAACAAAGCAAACATCTACAGATATAAAAAAAAAGTTGTAGTAACCAACCAACTACTCAGTAAAGTAGTTTCTACTTTAACTTTAAAGCTACTCAACATCAGTTCTATCCTCAGAAAGCCTACAAACTCGTGGAAGCTGAACAGTCAACTACTGAACCACCCCTGGGTCAGGGAAGAAATAAAGAAAGAAATTAAAGTCTTCCTTGATTTTAATAAAAATAAAGACACAACATACTCAAACCTATGGGACACAATGAAAGCAGTGCTAAGAGGAAAGTTCATAGCACTAAGTGCCCATTTAAAGAAAATGGAGAAAGCACACATTGGAGACTTAACAGCATATCTGAAAGCTCTAGAAAAAAAGAAGCAGACTCACCAAGGGGAAGTGGAAGACTGGAAATAATCAAACTGAGAACTGAAATGAACAAAATAGAAACACAGAAAACGATTCAAAGAATCAAAGAAACAAAGAGCTGGTTCTTTGAGAAAATCAACAAGATTGACAAACCCCTATCCAAACTAATCAAACGGCAGAGAGACCACACAAATTAACAGGATCAGAAAGGAAAATGGGGACATAGCCAGAGACACTGAGGCTGAGGAAATTCAGAAAATCACTAGGTCTTACTACAAAAGCCAGTATGCAGCAAAATTGGAAAATTTAAAAGAAATGGACTTTTTTTTAGATTAGCACCATATACGAAAATTAAATCAAGACTGGGTGAACAATTTAAGTAGACTCATAAATCACAAGGAAATCGAAGCTGTCATCAAAAACCTTCCAACCAAAAAGGTCCAGATGGTTTTAATGCAGAATTCTACCAAAACTCCCAAGAAGAGCTAATACCTATACTCCTTAAGGTGTTTCACATAATATAAACAGAAGAGTCATTGCCAAACTCTTTTTATGAAGCTACAGTGACCGTGATACCAAAACCACACAAAGACTCAAGCAAGAAAGAGAATTACAGATCAATCTCACTCATGAACATTGATGCAAAAATTCTCAATAAAGTACTGGCAAACTGAGTCCAAGAAGACATCAAAACAATATCCATTATGATCAAGTAGGTTTCATCCCAGAGATGCAGGGCTGGTTCAACATATGAAAATCTATCAATGCAATCCAATATATAAATAAAGTGAAAGAAAAAAACATATGATCATTTCATTAGATGCTGAAAAAACATTTGACAAAATTCAACACCCCTTTATGATAAAGGGCTTGGAGAGATTATGGATACAATGTTCATACAAGGTTCATATAAGGTACATAATAAAAGCAATGTACAGTAAGCAACAGCTAACATCAAGTTAAATGGAAAGAAACTTAAAGCAATTCCACTAAAATCAGAAATAAGACAAGACTGTCCACTCTCTATACCTTTTCAATATAGTATTTGATGTTCTAGCAATAGCAATAAGACATCATAAGGAGATCAAGTGAATTCAAACTTGAAAGAAAGAAGTCAAACTTTTGTTATTTGCAGATAATATGATTGTGTACATAAATGACCCCGAAAAACTCTATCAAAGAACTCTTACAGCAAATGAACAATTCAGTAATGTACTCCGAAAAATCAGTAGCCCTCCTATACACAAAGAATAAAGAAGCAGAGAGGGAAATAAGAGAAACATCACCTTTCACTAAAGCCACAAATAGCATAAAGTGTCTTGGGGTAACACTAACCAAGGAAGTGAAAGATCTATTTGATATAAACTTTACATCTTTGAAGAAAGAAATTGAAGAGGATACCAGAAAATGGAAGGATCTCCCATGCTCTTGGATTGGTAGGATTAACTCAGTAAAGATGGCAATTCTACCAAAGGCAATCTATATACTCAATGCAATCCCCATCAAAATCCCAACAAAATTCTTCACAGACCTTGAGAGAACAATAATCAACTTTATATGGACAAACAAACAGCCCAGGATAGCCAAAACAATCCTATAAAATAAAAGTACTTCCAAAGGCATTACGATTCCTGACTTCAAACTCTATTAGAGAACTACAGTAATGAAACCAGCTTGGTATTGGCATAAAAACAAAGACATTGACCAATGGAATCGAATTGAAAACTCGTGTAACATAAGGGCCGGCTTGTTGGGGTTTCTGTCCCACCCGGTACCCCATAGCCAGCAAGCCCCAAAGAAAATCACACACTAGACTCCATAAGATTATAAACTGATTGGCCCATTAGCTCAGTCTTCTTCTTAACTAATTCTTACATCTTACGGTAACCAATAATTCTTGTCGGTGTTAGCAATGTGGCTCGGTACCTTTTTCAGCTGTCAGCTCACATGTTGCTTCTTCGGTGGTCTGGGCAGGAGTGGCAGAGGGAGCTCCCTCCTCCCTAGCCTTCTCCTATTCTCATTGCCCCGCCTCTATTTCCTGTCTGGTTGACCCGTCTATACTTCCTGCCTGGCCAATCAGCGTTTTATTAAAATACATGATTGACAGAATATAGATAATTTTCCAGCACCAGACCCGGATATTAAATCACAAACCTATGAACACCTGATCTTCAAAAAAGGAGCTAAAATTATATAATGGAAGAAAGAAAGCATCTATAATAATTGGTGCTGGTATAACTGGATGTCAATCTGTAGAAGAATGAAAATAGATCCATATCTATCACCATGCACAAAACTCAAGTTCAAATGGATTAAAGACCTCAATATAAATCTGTCCACACTGAACCTGATAGAAAGAGAAAGTGGAAAGTGGGCTGCAACACATGGGCATAGGAGACCACTTCCCTACATATAACCCCAGTAGTGCAGACAATGAGAGCAACAATGAGTAAAGGGGACCTCCTGAAACTGAGAGCTTCTGAAAAGCAAAGCACACTGTCATTAAGACAAAAGGCAACCTACTGAATGGGAGAAGATCTTCACCAACCTCCCATCAGACAAAGGCCTGATCTCCCAAATATATAAAGAACTAAAGAAACTAGACATTAAAATTCTGAATAACCCAATAAAAATTTGGGTACTGAACTGAACAGAGAATTCTCAATAGAAGAAGTTCAAATGGCCAAAAGGCACTTGAGATCATGTTCAACTTTCTTAGCAATCAGGGAAATGCAAATCAAAACAACTTTGAGACACCATCTTACACCTGTCAGAATGGCTAAAATCAAAAACACCAACGATAATCTATGCTGGAGAAGATGTGGAGTAAGGGGATCACTCACCCATTGCTGATGAGAATGCAAACTTGTGCAACCACTTTGGAAATCAGTGTGGTAGTTTCTCAGGAAACTGGGAGTCAACCTACTTCAGGATCCAGCAGTTCCACTCTTGGGAATATACTGAAGATTTGCCCAATCATACTACAAAAGCATTTGTTCAACTATGTTCATAGCAGCACTATTTGTAATAGCCAGAACCTGGAAACAACCTAGGTGCCCCTCAATAGAAGAATGGATAAAGAAAGTGTGGCACATATACACATTAGAGTTCTTCTCAGCGGTAAAAAACAATGACATCTTGAACTTTGCATGCAATTGGATAGAAATATAAAACACAATATGTAATGTATGGGTGGGGGTTGGGGAAGGGGAGAGTGGGAGAGAAAAGGGAAATACTGGAGAGTACTTGGGGGAGTGGGAAGGTGGAGATGGAGGAAGGGCGAATATAAGAGCAGGGAAGAAGATACCGTAATTATGGGAACCATTTTAGGGTTTTCAAGAGACTTGGCTCTAGAGGGGTTCTCAAGTGTCCAAGGAGATGTCCCCAGCTAGGTCTTTGGACAGCAGAGGAGAGGGTGCCTGAACTGGCCTTGTCCCATAGCCACACTGATGAATATCTTGCATATCACTATAGAACCTTCATCTGGCAATGGATGGAGATACAGACAGAGACCCACATTGAAGCCAAGACTGAGCTCCCAAGGTCCAGTTGAAGAACAGAACGAGGGAGAAGATGAGCAAGGAAGTCAGGATTCCAAAAAGCCAGTACATCCAGTAGAATCAAATCCCAGGGCCGTTATCATTGTCTTCTCAGTCGGGCACTATTGTCAGCCACATTCAGAGTACAGTTTGATCACCTGCTCGTTCAGTCTCAGTTCAGTTGGTCTTGGTGAGCTCCCCTTAGATCAGTCATACCATCTCAGTGGGTGGACGAACCCCTCGGGGTCCTGACTTCGTGACCTCTTATCTACAGGTGCTGCCCCACTCCTGATCTGCTAAAATACTCATCAACATTCAATGATAATATGTGTTGACAGAAAAGATGAAATTTCACTGAGAAGATTATGCATAAGGGTTCTTGGTAAAGCATGGATGGTTATAAATTAATAGGTATCTGAGTCAAACCTAAAGTATAGTCATATGTATTTCACGAAGCATTTCTTTCTCAAGCATGCTCTGGCACATTCCCTACCCTGTATTTAAAATCCATGGCCCTCGTAAAGAGTAGCTTTAGGCTACAAATCCATTTCCTGTGTGTGTAGCCCCTGCCACTGCTAATTCCTCTGTCACTCAGGTAGGTATACTCTCTTCCTCCTCGGATAGGATCCCTAAAACTACAAGCATACACAATTTCTGTACAGAATGACACAGATTCAATCCAGCAATGAAATTTCATCCATCTTCACTGCTAATTTGTAATAAGAATCCAAGAAAGGAAGAGTCCCTGAGGAATCGCCTGTACTAGTTAGATCAAGCATTCTTTACATTCTTGGAGTTCAGTTTAAACACCACATCTTTATCATTTCTCCAAATAGACCCTAGATAGTGTGTAGAAGGCATTTGACTGGTGCTTGATGTCATGTTAAAATGAACTGTTGCCATGTGTGACCTCAAAAGGGCAATTTTTCAATTGTGTCTTGAAGTATTTTATACATGTACAGAAGTGAAGGAAACTCAATTCTTAGTAGATTTTTGAAATGTCTTTAATGATGAATGTGACTGAATATATCCTAATATTCCAGTGAAACTTCTTCATTTGAAATGGCTGTGTCCACATCCAGGATTGTCTTAATACTCTTTGATGATGAGACGTTAGAGGAGGCTCCCAATGTCCCTGGAGTCTCTGCTTCTGTGAACAGGTGCATCTGTGCACACAGCTGTCTGACAAGTCCTACCCAGCAGTTCTGCAGTGTCTTCCTGGGGACTCAGAGCCTTCACCGTCCATCCTTTGTTATATAAACAGCCCACAAGTGTGTTTATCATCAAGGTAAAGTTTTCAATAGGTAATGGAGCAGACAGTAACTTCCCCAGACACTTTAATCCTGTGAAAGATTTCAAAGGACATCACACTAAGTAAATACTTTGAAAATGATGGCCATTAAATTGGAACACACAGAAAAAAATTAAATTTGTAGAGATGTGGAATTTCTTGGAAATTATCTATTGCATATAAGCGCACACCCTACCTCTGAGGTACTCATTCAACCTGAGGGTTTATTTTTCTACTTTTTCAGTACAGGTGGCTCCACATGACTCCGGCTTTCCTCTCTTATAGTCACAGCTCACTCAATCACAACACATGAACATAGTAGAAGAAAAAGTGGTTTGCAAGCATACAAGTTGTTTTATTCAGTGTTGTTTGTCCACATCCAAGGGTGCTCTGGTGCCTCTCTGTGCAGGCCGAAGCAGTGGTCAGAATCACCATTGTATCTCTTCAAAAAATTCAGTCACAAAACACAGAAAGCAAAACAAAAATGTGTCTCTCTGTTTCAGATGACCCTTTAGTCTTTGCCATACAGTCTCCTTTTGGGAAGGCAACAGGGTATAATAGAGGGTCATCAACCTTGGAGCCAAAATAGCCCTCAGTTCTCAGTGGATGCTTTTCCATCTACAATCCAAAGTATATGAATGATTACCTGTTTCACTATGGCTGGGAAAGTCCCTTGTTTAGCCTGTCCTGGCAGTTATTAACAGTGGTCACCTTCAGTATGCAATACTTACCAGCTTTGATGAAGATTTACACGAGCACCAAGTGTCTCAGTAGCTTGTATGTTTGACATTACAGGCTGATGATGAACATCACATGATCAAAAGTTTCTGGAATGTCTTAGGGTTTCAGTCAGAAGCAATAACTTCAGCAAATGGCATGCATCAATGTGCTCCTAAGTCCCCAAGTGTCTAGGGTAGGATCCTTCCTCATGTTTCAGACTTATGTTCAATATTTCAATGAATTATATACTCAGTATAACAAACAACAAACCAATAATTCCTGGTCCTTTCTTACCACCTTCTCCAGGCTGTCAAATAGAGCTAGATGGCCCTCTAGTGCCGTGCAGAAGTTCTGGCTGGATGTCCAGTTATTTATGTGTTCAGAAAAATGAAAACATTGCTTTCCAAATCCAATCCAGTCTGTTGGGCAGGTGGGAGAGCAAGATCAAGGGCGCTCAGTGACCAGTTTATCTTTTCTCACTGAAATATAGACAGTTCAAGAAATATAATAAACATTTCAAAGTCTTCTGTCTTGGTTAGCTATCCAAATCTCAGTAGTGTAACTGACCACCGAGGGACTCCTCCTAACAGGAAGTTCCCCAATTCAGAAACTTCCAGTGTGCTCTAAGGAAATGATACTTTTTTTCTTCTTCATATTTTGTGTTTTGATACAGAATCTCACTATGACGCCCTTCCTGGCTTGCATACTCCTCTGTAGACAACACTTGTCTAGAATATATAGTTAACCCTCCTGACTGTGCCTCCTGAGTGCTGGGACTAAAGACACCAAACCCTGAAAGGAAATAACTTCTATGCCACCAGTCAATTAAGGATGTTCCTGATTCCTGGAATCCTACGTCTTTCTTTACCATAACCCTCCTTCTCATGCTTCATTTTTTTTTCTTGATAAAACAAAAAGAACTTCTCACTTTCCTGGATTTACCATAGAAAAATGCCAGCCTGCAAAATATGGAATGGTCAAAATAGGTCTTTAATACTAAAACTTTGTTCAAGGCCTTCTTATAACTCTACCACACCAACACCCCCACACACACATATTGATTGTTCTTCTTAGAGGAGCTCAGAATGATAATCATGAAGAAATGTGACAACAGATGTTAAAACCATGTGCAGAAATGGGAATACTTATTCACTGCTGGTTGGTATACAAATTTATACATGCAATTAGGAGGTTCCTCATTGAAAATAAAAATAGACCCGCTATGTGACTTATCAATGTCACTCCTTGTCATATATGGAGAAAACACATCCTTCCACAGAGAGTCTTGCCTTCCATGCTTATTGCAGCCCTATTTACAACTGAAGAAAATGAACTTAACCTGGATACCTATCTACTGATGAGTACATAATAATGTGGAACACATCCAAAATCGAATAATATTTCAGCCTTAAAGAAAAATGAAATTTGTGGGAAAGTGTGTGGGAAAGTATGATATTAAGTGAAGTCACATAAACTTAGAAAGAACAAGACCCATGTTCTCTGTCACAAGCAATCGCAGCCTGAGATGCACAGTGTCAACAGCTGTGAGTGTGGGCATGGTTAACACATAGAAAGAACAAAGAAGAGCAATGTAAGGTGACAAGCAAGGAAAGGATGCATCAAAGAGAATACAAGTTATGGAACAATGTTAGAAAAGAATTGATTTTCTAGTTTAAACTCTGTTATACTTCCTTTAACTGACATATAAAGTCTAAAAGTATAAACTGAAACTCCACAACTTCAGTGTGGTTATCCTAACTGTGTAGACGTTAGGTGAAATACCCGAGTTTGAAACTTGACATGCATTTGAGGACCCATGTTAATGGAACTATGTGATGTTTTAATCTGAGTCTATTATAATAAAATGTTTATGTACATACATATATATGGATGGATATGTGTCATCTCTCTCTCCTTCCCCCCCCCTCTTTCTGTGTGTGTGTATCTGTGTATCTGTGTGCATGTATAAGAAGATCTGAATGCTGCAAGGATTCAGAGGGCATTTTAGAGGAATAATAGATATTCTTTTTTATAACTTTGCCTTTTCTTTATTTTAACAGGTAAGAATGAATGTGATTCTCTTTCAAAGGTCTAGTGAGCTCCAGGAAATATGTGACGTGATAGGACATATTAAATACCAGAAATGACTGCCCACACATTAGTGATGGGGAATTTTTGTAGGTGTTCTAAGTTCCACAAGGCCTCAGTGAAAAGGATCAATGCAACAGGCAGTGAGATTGACTGTCCCTTCTTTTTATTTTACTATTTTCTGTGTTATGTGTTAGTTTAGGCTACATTGACCAAGACTTGATGGCAAATGTTTGTCCTGTCTAGACTTGTGTGCATTATTCATTAATGTGGTCAAAATGATTTTATGGAACACTATCATGAGACATTTCTCTAGCTACGACACAACGTTGGTTATTATTTTTATCACATTTTTCAGAACAATATACAGCTAAAAGCTGTTCTGGAATCACATGTTCTGGAATTTTCTATTTAATATTTTCAGATTGTGGTTGAAGATATTGACTGAAACCAGGAGTCATAGGGCTGGGGTTTCCTGTACCTTCCCCACCAATATTACTCTTCACTGTTCTCACTTCCTTTTAGATGCAGCAGCTTCTTTGTGAATCTCTGCTTAGTTTTCCTCTCCTTCTTCTCTACCTTGAATAGATACCGCACATAACATGTGTCTAAACCATTGGAAATATCGGATGTTTGCATTAGAGTTCACAATGGTAGCAAAGTTACAGTTATGAAGTAACAATGAAAATAATTTTATAATTGGGGGTCACCACAAAATGAGTATTTATATTAAAGGTTTGCAGTGTTAGGAGGGTATAAAACCATTGCTCTAGAATTACTGACTGTCCACTTCCCAGGGATGCTGAGCCTGACCTCCTGTGCACACCACAGGCTGTGCTGTGCATCTTCCTGCTAGACCCTAAGTTCCCAGAGAACAGGAATTTCTGGCGTGTTTTCTCGGGAATCCTTCCTAGCATGAGTCCTACCATACAGTATCAACTTATAAGTATAACCGACAATGTAAATGTGAACAGAATGCTTCAGAATAATTCACTTATCTGACAAAGCTACAAGTGTAGCTGCAGTAAGACCCATGTTCACTACGTACTGGCACTATAGCATTACAGGAGTCAGGGAGGAGACCATTCTGAGACATTTTCCTTGGAGCTCTTTATCTCGAAATATAAATATGAGAACATCAATCTCAAGAATATTTTAGGGAAAATGGTAAATTTACCTCAGAATCATCTGTAGATTTGACTTGTATTCCTCTACTACAAATACCCTTCACTGATGGAGGACGCTTAAAAGAAATCCCACACTAGCTCAGAATTGAGAATAATAGACGGTTATATATTTAGGGGTAGACTCACAAATCACAATCCTCTGCTAGAACAGAGAGCAGACACCCAATCCTGCAGTCAGACAAGAGAGCAGAGGCATGCTTTACATTGGTATAAATAGTAAAACAGGCCATGCTGCAGTGGGCAGGTAACTTAAGGGCCATTGGCTGTAGGATTTTCTATAGCACTTCACAGAAGGTCTTGGTTGATAAATGATGTCCTCTTCTACAGAAGACTTGGATGAAGGGGAAACAGAATTTTTCCTATGTGATCTCAGCACTGAGGAGTCAGAGGCATGTGGAACTCTTTGAGTTCAACGCTAGCATGGTCTACAAAGAGAAATCCAGGAGAGTCAGAGCGACAGAGAGAAATAATACAAAAAAAAAAAAGAAACAAACAACCCACCCCAGCTGACTTTAACTATCACATTTTGTTCATTTTTTTTCAAAACTCCAAGATAACAGAGTCTCCGTTTACATTTAGGAAACCAACAAAGGATTGAATGTTTAGCTCAGGATAGGAGACAGAAATGGGCCAAGCAAATTTAGAAGCAGAGGTCCATATTGTGAGCAGTTTCAGTTCTCCTTGAAATAGAAAACATCGTTGATTATCTCATGTCAGAGGTCAGAAATGACTGAGTCTCTATTTCCTTTCTTCTAAGAGAGCTCCCTGCCTGGATGCTGTGCATGAGGCTGTAACTGACACTAAGCTCATCTGCTGAGCAGCTTTAGAAATGGACCCCTAGATCTTCCTAACAAAAACACACCATATCAGTTCCTCAGGGTGAGCCCATATGTAAATAATTTTGGAGAATCTTGAGCAGGGAATGCTACAGTAGCCTTTGAGACCATTGGAGATATCAGTGCTCCACTGAAGCCTATTTCCTTCTCTCAGAATCTGCCTTTTGTCCTGGGTAGACACGACACACCATTATGTCCTGTCATAAGAGCTCGTCCTGCTGGGCCTGTCAATCATATGGTTGAGACCATGCTTCAGCAAGGCTGATTCACCAAAAGTCATGTAAAAGAGGTGCCAGAAAAAGTATTTCTTTGCTGAGATAATGTGCTTTTTCTTCCCTGGAACTCCACTTTGTGTGGTCCCCTGTGGAGCTGCAGCCAAGCAGTCTGTGAAGCTCACTGGCTTTTCTGAGTTCTAAATCAGATCTGAACTTCTCCATGTTATGATTCACTAACTTTACTCTTTTTTGAAGAACTGCTTGCTAAATGTTGGTGTCTCCTAAGATTCTGGGACAGCTTATACAGTGTCCTTAGGATTTGGGCTCCATAGAAACTTTTCATCCTTTTTCTTTCCAGTTGGACATTAAACAAGGATATCCCTTGAATTCCTTGCATCAGGATTTCTACAATGGCTTTCTCTTTCAATATGGTAATATGCAACTTTTCCTTAAAATGGTCCCCCCAAATCCATTTGCATGTTTCACTTCTGAAAATTATTTATTTATTTACTTGCACATGTGACTGTTATTGTTTCCTTTCTTTAATTCTTCTTTCTGAAACTAAATCCTAAATGTTTATTATCACAATACCCCCCCCAACTCTAACATTAAATTATCTGCCTTAGCTACCTTTTCTCATAAAAATATGGGCAAGAATGTGGTTCTATTTGGGGGAATGAAAATAATTTCAGATATGGGACTATTTGACTAAGCTGAAAAACATCTACATTCCACATGACATTGATTATGTTTTCTTGGTAAATATGAACACTGTTTTCCAGAGAGTCCATATTCTTTCATTAAAACAAAAGTAAGCAAACAAAATTTAAAGTATGGAAGAGGAAATAAAGGAAGAAAAATAAAAGAATGAAACAGTTGGTTTCCAAATACAGAAGACAGTTTAACTGAAATTCCACAGGATTCTCCATTTCCATAATTTTCCACAAGCCAGAAATACCAGAAGATTTGTTTGAGTAGGGGTTCAACCTCTGCTTCACCTCCCAGTTTTTCTTTGAACCACACTGGATCTGGAAACCCCAGGCCCCAGTCCAGAGGGAACTCTCTTAGCTGTGCACATTGAAACCTGTGCTGTTAAAGTTTCCTTCACTCTGAGACATAAGGAGTATGGTCTACAGCAACTTTCTTAACTTACCAGAGTTCAAATTACCGTATAGAGTGGACTAGAAAGCTAAAGATACACACACACACACACACACACACACACACACACACACACACACACACGTGCACACACGGGTGCCTGGGCAGGTAGGCAGGCACTAAGACATGCATGCATGCATGCAGGCAGGCAGACATGTATATACACATGGGCATGCACCCAACATACATGCAGGCACACATGCATACACACCAAAAATAAACAAAACAATCAAACAAAAGCTAAAAATCCAACTGAACAAAAAGTATGCTTTAGGTTCTCATAATTGATTCCTTGTTCATTTCTCTTGCTCAGAAATACTTGAGTATTATATACT
This sequence comes from Myodes glareolus, assembly GCF_982192425.1. Taxonomy (NCBI): domain Eukaryota; kingdom Metazoa; phylum Chordata; class Mammalia; order Rodentia; family Cricetidae; genus Myodes; species Myodes glareolus. The sequence goes on from NC_142028.1 coordinate 20,047,281, forward strand.
CAGATAGAGTAACTAATATGCAAGAGGCCTCTAAGCATCTCCACTTCTCCAGAGATCCAGCCTGACAGGCTACCAGACAGGAGGGCTCTACTCTTTTATTTTGATTCTTATTGCATCAAATCCATACCAATTTCTCCTTCCTGTTGGAGATCTGCACTAGTGGGTTCTGTCTCTAGCATGCACATGGAAGCACTCTGAGCCATTGCAGCAGGCATCTCTGAGCTGAATCTCAGCTACAGCAAAACTGAAATTGAAATCAGAGCGGAAGAATTACTACTTTCAATCTTGGGCAGTTGCAAACAAGCCCATTGGTAACTCCATCCTGTTTTCCAGGTGGCTTGTACTTCTTTTTCTTCTCTTAGAACACCTACTAACACAGCACATGAAGCTGCTTCTTGGAGAAACAGAAGTTGATTTTAGGAGAGGGGATTGAGACATGGAATAAAGTGTATCGGAAAAAAAATTATCAGAATGGCAAACTGTTTCATCATTCAACAAGTGAAGTGCTTTTAGTTCTGGGAAGGGCTTGTATATTTATTTTGAAAACAGGCTCTCATTGTGTAGCTGTGGCTGGTCTCAGACTCACTTGGTAAGCGACTCTCAGAAGGATACAGAACTCATGTCACAGTGTGATAGAGCATAATAAAGAAATATGGGGAGACCTTCTGTGGAGGTCTAGTCATCCCTCTCTGCCTCCAGTCCCTGGGGACTCTGCTGATTCTCATGGGACTCAGTTTTTCTTCCCTCAAGAAGCAAAACAGAGGAGGAAGATAGGGGGAGGACACCTCATCCTACAATACAGATTACAAAGAAGGTCCTTACCCAGGTACAGGGACCCTGGGTGACTTGTTTGTGGGCAGTGCACCTGAGACATGCTAGAAAAAGAAGTTGACCAGTTGATTCTCAGCCAGAACCTGCCCCTAAGCACCCTTTACTCTGAGGGGGACCCAGAAGGTGGATATACGACTTTCAAGTAATTATTAGGCATTACTTTGAACACAACCTGTACCCTACTACTTAAAATATCACCCACCAGCCCAGTCATACTGCTTCCAAATATAACCCAAAAGAACATCTTCAAGATAGCAGCCAAGTTAGGGTCGTCAGACTCCACCGACCAGATGAAGGACACAAAAGTTATGATTCCATGATATTTCTGTGATGTGGATGGGTCTTCAGGCACAGAATTCAGTGAGGTGAGATATAGGCCATGATCTTCTCTGGCTCTGACTTTGTCTCACTCCAGCAGGAGCTTGCAACTCAGCTAGTCCAGGCAGGCACAGATGACATGGAAATGCTAGTGGTCAGGGTGAAAGACAGACTGAAGCACTTTCAACTCCTGCCTCAACAAGGGCCTGGAACTTGCTATGGCCCTTGCCCAGTGGCTGTGGTTTCCTCATCCCAAACTCCACTAAAATATTATGGTATCAGACTGAAGCAAGAAAAACTTTTGCTATATCCTGGCCTGACTTTAGGGTATAATGGAGGTCAGTATTTAACATGAACTTCTAATCTGTGCTGTTCTTCTTCTGTAATCACAAGATTTTCTGTTCTCCTATTAAATGAAAACACTTGGTGACATAATTGTGCCATTTACTTATTTAAAGTTAATGTCCTGCCATGCTTGCCAACAGCTAACTCTGTTACCCTTAGGAAAGTGCTGAATTTTTCTTTTTGGCCTTTATAAGACCCTTGCTCATTCATACTGGACCCACTGCAAAAAAGAAGCTTCTATGACCGAGGTAAAGAACAGATAGTTTATAAAGATATATATTTTAGAAGGTAGTCTGAGAGTATGGCCATTTACCAAACCTAGAATTGTGGGTCCTCCTTTGGGCCTCCATAGCCATGAGTTAAAACCCATTTCCAACACCAGGCATAAATTCTCTTCTGTGATGTAGGAGGCCTCAAATATAATTAGAATCCTATTGTTTATCCCCATAAACTTCATATCAGTATTGCAACAGATGTCATCTTATGGGGCCAGTTGGTATTGCAGGGCAAGGCCATTGATAGCTTCTCTCTCAACAGCCTGCACAGTGCCTTCCAGAATTATGAATGCTTATCAGCTGCTGGGAGGTTTTCCAGTCAACTCCAGACTGTTTATTGTGTCCTGAAACTATATGGTATATTCACTAATATGGTCTTGCAATATAGTAATGGTGGACAATCTATAAAAAATAATGGCAATAGTTTTTGTAATTTTATGGACCGCTGGGTTTTCCTTTACAAGTATCTTGTAGGATATCCCATATTTGGAATTAAGATAATGATTTAATTACCCAGGTCTTCTGGAAGTAGCATTGCCCACTCTTGTAGTCCTAGTTCAAACTCCTTTAATAACCACCAGTTTTAAATTAGCTTACAAGTTTCATAAGACTTTCTCATACATTCTTACTTTTGATTAACACACATTATACTTTTTTCTCTTTCCTAAGCTTTCACCCCCAGCCTTGCTTGAAACTAGCCTTTTTTTTTTCAGATCAGTTATTGTATTTTTCTTTCCGGAATTTCTGTTTGGTTTATTTACAATTTCTACATCTTCACTGGTATAATTTATTCATGCATTGATTTCCTAGAGTTATTCTCTGTCGTGTCCACTAACATCTTTATGACAAGTTTTAAAAATCCTTTGTCCAGAAACTGGAGTCAAGGTTCAGTAGGTCAACCACCTGTTGTGTAAGCAGTAGGATCAGATATCAGATCCCCAGCACCACTGTAAGTGCCTGGTAGATATGATAATCCATCTACAACCCCAATGTTTCTGAGACAGAGACACAAATCCTGGAACAAGTTAATTTATTAGACTAGTGGACTCAATGATTTCAGGGCTCATTAAGAGACCCTGCCCCACAGCACGATCAAAGAGGGCACTTCATATCAAACCCTTGCCTCCACATTCACACACATAAACCACAGTGTGCATACACACACATGTAAACACACACACATACATACTATATACATACCCAGAAAAAAATTATGTCATAATCATCTTAAAAATCTTTGGTTCTTTAGTTTAACAGGTATTCTTTTCCTTTTTGGGCTGTATAATGTTTTGCTGTTTCTTCGTATCAGTATAAGTTGATCTTTCTCTGTGATTTGGGAATCTGAAAAACTAGCCACTTGTCTTAGTCTTTCATGGTTTCTTCATCTGCAGAAAATTTTCATCAGATTGAATTTACTGTGTTTCTCAAACCTGTTTTTCTCTCTCTGCATACTGTCTGCCCATAAATTGTACCATCATTGAGGGAGGCCACTCGTTTGTTCCTGGCTGCCCAGACCAGAAATACTCACTCAGAAACTATATTATTTGCAATACTGTTTGGCCAATAGCTTAGGTGTATTTCTGGCTAACTCTTATATATTAACTTAACTCAGTTCTATTAATCTGTGTATTACCACTTGGCTATGGCTAACCAGCAAGTTTCTGCTTGGCAGCTTGCATCTTTCCCCTCTGGCAGCTACATGGCATTTCCCTGACACTGCCTTCTTTTTCTCAGTGGCCAGTTTAGTTTCCCACCTAGTTTTATTCTGTCCTATCACAGACCAAAGCAGCTTTCATTAAACAATAAAAGCAGTGCATATACAGAAAAACCTCCCACATCATTTCCCCTTTACTGTCTAAATAAAAAGAAAGGTTTTAACTTTAACATAGTAAAATTACATATAGCAAAATAGTTATCAAGCAAGACTTACAGTTACAATATTTACATTTACTGTATCTTTTATCATAATTAAGGAAAAAGATAATTATTACTAACCATTTTTCAACTCCATCAAAGACCACAGAAAGATATAATTTTACCTAAGTTAACAGGAAGTACATTGTAAGCAAGTTCCAAAATTTCAGAATTGAGAGAGATATCTTACTGCCTAGGCAGTCAGACAAAGTTCTTTTGTGACATTTGAGCATCCATCTTCAGCCTATTGACTCATTGTATCCTGCAGACTTTTCCATGAAGCAGGAAATTTAAAGATCTGTTCTGCATTGTAATGGCAAAGTCCATCAGTTGCTTTCTTCCATGTCCTGCAGAATGTCTGGAAGAGTATTTCATGAAACAGGAACCCAAAAGATGTTCTCACCTTTATACAAGTTTAGCATTTATTTTTCTTGCACGTCCAATTTGTACAGTGTAACATCAAACACAATAGGCAAGAGCAGTTTCTTGCCCAAATGTCTAGCAAACTATATAAGGAGGTTTTTGGTGACTATCTTCCTCTTGAAGTTATTGGTGTTGCCAGTAACAGATGTATCTCATTGTCATGAAAAGTCCTAATTTCTTAAAACATTTTAAACAATATTTGGGGAATTTGAGTGTAGGCCCATATTTCTATATGGTGTGGCTGCCAGGCTCTGAAGCCATAGAGGCCCACCTGAGGTGGTCACGAAGACCAGCAGACAAGCTGTCTCTGTCAAACAAAGGTCAGGATGTTTGCTGCTACTTTCTTTATAATTTGGAGGATACCTTATGGAGATGCTAATTCAAGCCTATGTGACAGCTAGCATACACAGCAGACAGGTAGATGCAGACGTGACAAAACGCCATTCACCTGGTTGCCTAGGAGACAGAATACTGGTGTATTTTCCCGCTCAGTTTATGTGTTGGTATAAAAGCTGTCTGGATAATAAACACGGGGAGATCTTCAGGAGGGAGAAACCTGCGATGTCCTTTCCATGATGACCGTGCAAGCTGTATCTGATTATTCCTTGCACCTCCGTACCAGTCCAGTAAGGGAAAACAGTTATCTATGTTGGAGCTACATGGGCTGTGACATTTGAGCATAGTTCTCTCCAAACTGTTTTCTGCTTTTTTTTGAGTAAAGTAATTTTTGGGAATGTTTACTGTGATCTTTCGGGGAGTCTTGGTCCATCAAACCAAATTAGTCTGGAAGAAATCTGTAGGTTCTCATCTTCTATGGAAACAAAAGAAAAACCTCTTTCCAAAGCAACAGATCCTTAGACTCAAATTCTGAAGTCAAGGTACCTTTAAAATATATATGTTCATTTAGCTAAGCAGCCTGTACAATAAAATGTTTCTCTGTACTTAGTTCCTTCCCAGTCAAAAAATTCAAAGAGAACACAATAATATATATAATCCAGACACTCTGTGTATATGCCATCTTTACATGGCTTATTTTTCTTACTCTATTACTTTTTCTATAAGTTTAATATTTATTTTCTTATATTTATTCCTTTAATCTATGACTGTCTGACTTTTTATATTATATTTACTATCTTTTTACTCTTTTTCTTCTCTCTCTCAAGCCTATGTAAATTTTTTATACACACTGTGTCTTCTTTAGAGGTCTTTTAGTATGAATATTTCTTATTGTGTATCCAAAATTGTTTTCTGTCCAGAAGTGCTTCTTGAAATGCTAACCTGCATTACTAGGACTAAGGCTACTTTACATTTTGGCTTTGCCTAGTTCAACATGACAGTCCATTTACTGCCTCTAAGTTTACTGGGTAAGAGCCACACTCTTCACCTCAATTCTGGTAACCAGTTGGCCCATGCTGTCACCAAGTAACTTGCAACACACTGTCCTCAAACCTTATTAAAGTATTTGGCCACCTGAAAAGGCCGGATTTAATGCTGGCAGCATGGCCCATGAAGCCACCATTTTGAAACTGTGTGAATTTATTTATTTATTTATTTATTTATTTATTTATTTCTGCTGAATCAGTAAGAACCCTTTTAAAGGAATTATGCCTCTGTTAACAAACAGAACATTTTGAAGAAATTATGTCTTCTCTAGTAAACAGAGCCTACCCACAAAAATGCTACTATCAAAAAACTATGCTTAACTCTCTTCTTGTGTATCTAGAAGTATGTTTTAAGATTTCTCAGTTTTTACAAAGATACAGTTGACCACATTGGCATACCAGTTTGTTGAGTTAACAACTGGTCATTCATTCCTGTTCACTTAAGTCCAAAGTAATCACACAGAAACTATATTAATTAAACCATTGCTTGGCCCTATTAACTCTAGGTTCTTATTGGCTGACTCTTACATCTTAAATAAATTCATTTCCATTAATTTGTGTATCACCATGTCACTTTGGCTTACTGGCAAGGTTCTCATATGTCTGTCTCCTATGGCCAGCTACATGACGTCTTGCGACTCCACTTTCTTTCTCCCAGCATTAAGTTTAGTTTTCCTTTCCTAAATCTCTGCTTTATCACAGGCCAAGGAAGATTCTTTATTTATTAATAAAAGCAATACATATACAGAAGGATTTCCCACACCACCCTAATGTATAATCCTCTCAGTGAAATTTCATCTTTGCTGTCAACACATATTTTCATGGAATTTTGATGATGATTTTAGCAGATCAGGAGTGGGGCAGCAACTGTAGATAACAGATCACAGAGCATCTCTTTCTCAGGCATGCTCTGGTACATTCCCGACCCTGAATTTTAAATCCGTGGCCCTTGCAATGAGTAGCTGGCTACAAATCCATTTCCTGTGTGTGTAGCCCTTGCCACTGCTGATTCTGTTGTCACTCAGGTAGGCACACTCTCCTCCTCCTAGGATAGGATCCCGAAAACAACAAACACACACAATTTCTGCACATACTGACACTGATTCAATTCAGCAATGAAATCTCATCCATCTCCACTGCTAATTTGTAATAAGAATCAAAGAAAGGCCAAGTTTATGAAGACCCACTTTTACCAGTTAGACCTAGCATCCTTTATATTCTTGGGGTTCAGTTTGAACACCACATCTTTGTCATTCCTCCAAATTGATCCTATAATGTGTGTAGAAGGCATTTGTCTGGTACTTGATGCCATGTTAAAATAAACTGCTGCCTTGTTTGGCCTCAAAAGGGCAATTTTTTAATTCTATCTTGAAATATTTTACACATATATTCAATGAGGAAAATACAATTCTTAGGAAATATCTGAAATGTCTTTAATGATATATGTTAGTGAGTCTGTATCTTACTATTTAATTGAAATGACTCCATTTGAAATGGCTATGTCTACATCCAGAATTGTCTTTGTACTTTTTGATGATGAGACTTTAGAGGAGGTTTTCAATGTCTCTAGAGTCTCTGCTTATGTGAACAGTTGTACTATGCACAGAGCTATCAGACAAATTCTACCCAGCAGTTCTGTAGTGGTTTTCTGGGGTTTCAGAGTCCTCACTCCCCAACTATAGTTCTATAAACAGTCAACAACGGTGTTTACGAGCAAGGAATAGTTTCCAATTGGTGATAGAACACACAACAACTACCCTAGATACCGTCATCATGCTAAGAATTTCAGCGGATATCACACTAAGAAAATGCTTTGAAATGCTGGTTATTAAATGGGAACAAACAGAAAAAAATTAAATTCATAGGATGTGGAATTTTGGGGAATTATCTATTGCATATAAGCACAACCCTACCTCTGAGGTAGTCCTTCAACCTAAAGATTTATTTTTCTACTTTTCCAGTACAGTTGGCCACACATAGCTCAGGCTTTACTAACTTATAGTCACAACTCACACAGTCACAACTCATGAACACAGTAGAAAGAAAACACACAAGTTGTTATATTCAGTGTTGTCTGTTCACATCCAAGGTTACTCTGGTGACTCTCTCTGCAGGCCAATCCAGTGGTCAGAACCACAATTGTATCCATAAAACACAGAAAGCAAAAAAAAAAATGTATCTTTCTGTTTCAAATGACCCTTGAGTCTTTGCCCTACAGTCTCCTCTTGGGAAGGCAGCAGGGTATAACAGAAGATCACCAACATTGGAGCCAAAATAGTCCTCAGTTCTCAGTGGATGCATTTTCATCTATAATGCAAAGTATACAGATGTCTACCTGTCCCACTACGGCTGTGAAAGTCCTTTGTTAAGCCTGTTCTTGTAGTTATTAACAGTGGTCACCTTCAGTATGCAATACTTGCCAGCTTTGATGAAGATTTTATGACCACCACGTACCTCAGTAGTTTGTATGTTTAACATTACAGGTTGACAATAAACACCACATGACCAAAAGTCTTTGAAATGTCTCAGAGTTCCAGTCAGAAGCAACAACATCAGCAAATGACACATATTAATGTGCTCCCATGTCCCCAGGGCCTTGGATGGGATCCTTCCTCATGTTTTAGATTTAAGCTCAGTATTTCAAGGAATTACACACTAAACAAAACAAACAATAAACCAATTCCTGGTCCTTTCTTACCAGTTCCTTTAGGCTGTCAAATAGAGCTAGATGGCCCTCTAGTGGTATGCAGAAGTTCTGGCTGAATGTCCAGGTTTGTGTGTGTGTGTGTGTGTGTGTGTGTGTGTGTGTGTGTCTACAGAAAAAATGAAAACATTTACTTACAATTCCAATCCAGTTTATTGGGCATGTGACATAACAATATCCAGGGTTCTCAGTGACCAGTTTTTCTTTTCTCACTGAAATTTAGAGAGTTTAGGAAATATAATAAACATTTCGAAGTCTTCTGTCTTGGTTACTATCCAAATCTCAGTTGTTTGCTGTGTGCTTGGGCAGTAGCTTTCCTAACTGATCACTAAAGGACCTCTTCTAGTAGGAATGTCCCCATTCCAGAGCCTTCCAGTGTGCTCTAAGGAAATGATATTTTTTTCTTCTTCATATTTTATGTTTTGATACAGAATCTTGCTATGACCCCCTTCCTGGCATGGATACGCCTCTGTAGACTACACTTGTCTAGAATATATATTTAACACTCCGGGATGTGCCTCCTGAGTGCTAGAACTAAAGATATCAAGCCCTGAAAGAAAATTATTTCTAGACCATCAGACACATAGGACTGCTCCTGATTCCTGGAATTCTACAGCTTTCTTTCCAATAATCCTCCTTCACATGTTCCTTTCCTCTTGACAAAACAAAGAGAATTCCCTACTTGCCTGGATTTACTATAGAGAAATGTCAGATGTCCCCCAGAATTTCTCCTACAGGGATTTTAATGCAGAGGGAAGATATTACTTTAGAGTGGATATCTATACCTCATAAACCAAGCAAAAAATTAAAAACTTATGTGAAAAAAGTCTCTGAATTAAGTATAAAAGGTAAACTGAGACTTCGTCAACTAGCAGGTATAGATCCAGCAGAAATTATAGTGTCTTTTACTACTGAGGATATAAGAAAGTTATGGGAATATAATGAACCATGGCAAAGAGCTAGTGCTAATTTTTTGGGAGAAATTTATAGTAGCTATCCCAAAAGTGATAGACTTAACCTCATAAAAAGAACTTCTTGGATTCTTCCTAGAATTGTACATGATGCTCCAATAACTGGAGCCTGGACATTTTATACCGATGAAAATAAATCAGGAAGAGCAGGTAATAAATCAGAAGAATTGAGTAAGGAGGAGCAAAGCCCTTATAATTCTGTCCAGAAGGCAGAATTATATGCCATTCTTATGGTCCTAAGGAATTTTAAAAAACCTCTTAATGTAGTTACAGATTCACAATATGCAGAAAGAGTTATCTTGCATATTGAAACCACTGAATTCATACCAGATGACACAGAGTTGACTTCATTGTTTATCCAGGTACAGGACATAATTAGGAATAGGCTTTGTCCAATGTACATAACACACATCCGGTCCCATATGGGATGCCTGGTACTCCAGCTCAAGGTAACGCTGAAATTGACCAATTATTGATTGGAAGCGTGTTGCAGGCCTCAGAATTTCATAAAATATCATGTCAATAGTGAAAGCTTAAAGAAAGAGTTTTCCATTACATGGCAATAAGCTGAGGACATTGTAAAGAGATGTTCTACTTGTTCTTTCTATGATCAAACACCATTGCCTGCAGGGAGTAACCCAAAGGGTACTCAAAGGAATGAAATCTGACAGATGCATGTGTTCTACTTTATGGAATTTGGTAAATTAAAATATATACACCACACCATAGACATGTATTCAGGTTTTCAATTGGCAACCACTGTGAGCTCAGAAAAGGCTGATTCAGTAATCACACATTTATTGGAAGTTATGGCCATCATGGGTATAACTGCACAAATAAAGACAGACAATGGTCCAGCATATGTATCTAAGAAAATGGAACACTCTTTTTCTTATTATAATATAAGACACATTACAGGCATACCAAATAATCCTAGAGGTCAGGCAGTTATAGAAAGATCAAATCGTACTATAAAGGATATGCTGAACAAACAGGAAGGGATGGAAAATACCCCCAGAAAAAGATTGCATAATGTTTTATTAACCTTAACCTTAATACTAATGAAAAAGGAACAATAGTGACAGAAAGACATTGAATAATGGAAAAGCCTGCTGAACTAAATCAACTGGTTTATTTCAAAGATGTGCTGACCTCTCAATGGAAGTCAGGAGATGCTATTGTTTCCACAGGAGAAGAAAAACTGTGGATACCATCAAAACTAATAAAGTTTCGATTTGAAGAGGAGAAACTTCTTGGAAAGGAGAAATGACAGCTCATCCACAATGATCATAATCATACAAGTGGTAAGAAAAACATATAGAATTGGGGCAGGGTTTTGTTCTTATCTCTGCAGGAAAATATTCATCTTTTAAAAATTCAGGGGACCCTGGATGTTTGAATACTGATGGATGGACGAATAACTATCCAATAGGAGCTATCAAGAAAACTGAATATGTTCTGTAAGTAAAATATACTAAATCATATTTCTAAATTTATAGAGCTGGTTTTGGAGTTAGACTCTGGCTCAGTCCCTCTCTAATTCAAAGCCTGTTATTAAAAGAAATACCCAGAGTTTCTGGAGCTTCTGCCTCATATCAAGAGCCATGATATGGGTCATAAAGAAATATGAGTTTAGAAAACATCTTTGATTTTCTTCATATCTATCATACCTTTCATTAAATATATCTATCATGCCTTTCATTGAATATATGTATGTCTGTATAAGTCTATATGATTAATGTTTAAGTTTTCCACAATGAACAATGAGTTTTTCCTGCAGTGACATTTGAAGTTTCCAGGAAGAAGATGGGGCCCCATAACAACAACTCCACCTGGTTAATATGACGTCATGATACTGATATCACTACTACAAGACTTGTTTTGGATACCAGCTGCGCAAGACAGTTCCAACTTTGTCAGCTAAAATGGTGCACATCTTGTACAACATTCTGGCCAGACCTTCACAAAATACTCAGAGACTATTTGGAATTTTAAAAGACATTGGTCTTGAAATTTAACCATCATTTTACTTTCATAGGATCCCCCAGAAAGAACATTGCCCCCATGACAGCTGGAAGTAATTTTAGAGGACAACGTCCCCTCTCCCAGTAAAGTTTGTCCTTGGGTTTAGGGATATCATTTAGGGGTTGGTTATAATTAGTATACAGTTGAGGGTTGGGGGAGAAATTTCATAAGCTCAGGGATCTTTTTGAAAAAAAAAGAGGGATAATTGGATAATTGGATGATGGGATAATAGACTGGTAATTGTGAGTTATTGTTTTTAGACATATATATTGGTATTGATTCTTGTATATTGATACTAAGTTAAATTATACCGACTATTGTATGCATGCATGCTTCTATCTCTTTTTAAAACATTTTTAATGTTTTGATATATATATATATATATAGTATTGATATGTGTATATTTACCATATTGCATTGTACATTTCTACCTCTGATTAAGATACTTATATATTGTTTATGTATGTATATATATTTACCATACTGCAATGTATACTTTTATATTGTTTACATTTGGAGGTTATATTTTCCTCATTTATTGCACAGTTGTTTATTGTCTTAGTCTTTAAGTTAGATAGGTATTGAGAATTACATAAATCCATAGTCATCTATGTTTGTCATTTATAATTAGACTAATCAGGTTATTTAGATACATAGAGATTATATTCAGTATAGATACATAATCTTCAACCTCTTCAAAGAGCTGTAGAAAATGGCCTTTAATCTAACTCAGAGTTTTGTGGTAGTGAGACACAATCGCTCCTGGCAACATTGAAATATTCCCGAGAGAATGTTGAGCACCAAAGACACTCCACCTGAAGCCTTTCTTCTTGGCAGAACTGGCCTTTGGGTAAAAAAATGCCCATACCTCAAGTACTGACAGAGATACAGAGTATCCGTAAATGGATAAGACAGGACTGTCATATCCTGCCAAGACAGGGTAAGATAGTTTTGAAAAGTTTCTTACCTTTGAAAATGGTATGTCAGTTACATTAGGCCTTAGCTTCAGTGTGGTATCCTAACTGCATGGAAGTTGGTGGGATACCTGAGTTTAGGAGTTGACATGTGTTTGAGGGCCATGTTAATAGAACTATGTCATGTTTTCATCTCAGTCTATTATAATTAAATGGCTATACATACATATATATGGATGAATCTCTCTCCATGTGTGTGTTTGTGTGTATGTGTGTGAGTGTGTCTCCATGTCTGTGTGCCTGTGTGCATGTATTAAAAGGTGTGAATGCTGCAGAGGTTCAGAGGGCAGCTTAGAAGAATAATAAATATTCTTCTTTTATAACTTTGCCCCTTCCTTACTTTAACAGTAAGAACAAGTGTGCTGCTCTTTCAAAGGTCTAATGAGTTCTAGGAAACATGAGACTTGATTATATATATCAAATACCAGAAATGACATCCCACACATTAGTGAAGGGCAATTTTTGTAGCTGTTGTCAGTTCTGATATCCAGTACCATAAGGATGCAGTGAAAATGACAAATGTAACAGGCAGTGAAAGTGACTGTCACTTCATTTTATTTTGATTCTCTTTTGAGCTATGTAATAGTTTAGCTTTACACTGACCAAGACTTGTTGGCAAATGTTTGTCTTAGTTAGACATGTGTGTAGTATTCATTCATGTGGTGATGGGGAAGTTCAGCCAATCATATTTGGCTAGGATGTGACCACCTGGGGCCAGGGAAGAAAGACCTGGGAATCCAGGTGAGCTCACTCTCTCTGTGTTCACCGGATCCCAGTCATGTAAGTTTTCCCTGTTTTCAATTATTAAAATAGATCTGTTGTATTTAGCTGGTCTGGTTAATTCCAGCTTACTGGTCGACTATGCCCATCACTTTGCACCCAACGTGGATAACTGCATCTACAAAAAGCCTGAAAAAGCTCGGGAAAGACTAGAATAAAGCATTTCAGTTTTTAGCCATAGCATGAAAAAAGCTGTGCTGTTTTAAAATGCTGACTTTCTGGGCTGTCCTGCCAGGGAAATCTCTGACTCTTTCAAGCAGGCAGTCCAGACTATGGAGCTTTTGATTGTTGTTTATGGAAACACTGTTACAGCTTGCTTCCTGGCAAGGACCTTGAAGTGCCATAGCAGCTTACACCCTAGCCAAATGTGATTGGCTAAACTTCCCCATCAATGTGATCAAAATGCTTTTATAGAACAATATTATGAAAAATTTCTCTAGCTATGGCAGCAAAATTGTTTAAGATTTTTATGACATTATTCAGATAATCTACAGCTAAAAACTTATGAATCACATATTCTGGGACTTTTTATTTAAAATTTTCATATCATGGTTGAAGACATTAACTGAAACCACGAGTCATGGGGACTTTCCTTTATCTTCTCCAACGGTATTATTCTTCACTTTTCTCACTTCCTTTTAACTGAATCAACCACCTTGTGAATCTCTCTTCCAGTTTTCCCCTTCTTCTCTGCATTGAATAGATCCCCCACATGGACATGTGTCTAAACCATTGGAAGAATTGAATTTTTACACTACCATTCAAAACAGTAGCAAAATTACAGTTATTAAGTAGTAATGAAAATAATTTTATGATTGGGGATCACCAAATCATGAGTATTCATGACGGGTTCCCAGGTGTCCAAGGGGAAGTCCCCAGCCAGGTCCTCGGGCAGAAGAGGAGAGGGTATCGGAACTGGCCTTGTCTTATAGCCACACTGACGAATATCTTGATTATCACCATAGAACCTTCATCCGGCAATGAATGGAGATAGAGACAGAGACCTACACTGGAACACTGGACTGAGCTCCAAAGGTCCATATGAAGAGAAGAAGGAGAGAGAAGATCAACAAGGAAGTCAGGACTGCAAGGGGTGTGTTCACCCACTGAGACAGTGTGACTGATATAATGGGAGCTCACCAAGGCCAGCTGGACTGGGAATGAATGAGCATGTGATCAAAATGGACTCTCTGAATGTGGCTGACAATGGGGACTGACTGAGAAGTCAATGATAATGGCACTGGGATTTGATTCTCCTTCGTATACTGGCTTTTTGGGATCCTAATCTGTTTGGGTGCACACCTTCCTAGACCTGGATGGAGGGGGGAGGGCTTTGGACTTCCCACAGGGCAAGGTACCCTACTTTCTCTCAGGACTGGAGAGGGAGGGGGTGGGGGAGTGAGGGGAGTGGGAGTGAAATGGGAGGAGGTAGAAATATTTAATAAATAAAAAAAATTTTAGGCTCATGGAACTCTTTATAAAGGGGGAAGAATGATTGAAATAATAGGTAGATTTGTATGAACTTACTCACATTAATAATAATAATATTAATATAATTTGCATTGGTATAGATTATTCTATATTGATACAAATTCAAATTGTATTTGCCATATTGAATATGTTTCTATTTCTGTTTATAATATTTGAACACCTATGAAAAGTTATTTTGTCAGAATCTTGGCATGAACATTTCTACTTCTGTTTAAGACATTTTGTATATTAATATAATTTTAGGAAATATTTATCATACTGCATTTTATATTTCTACCTCTGATCAAGATAATTATACATTTCTTACATTTTGAGGTCATTGTCCTTATTTGCTGCACAGTTATTTGAAGATTGTTTAATTGTTTAATGTTATAATATGAAGCCTTAGTCCTTAAGTTTTGCAGGTATTAAGTATCATAAGTCAATAGTCATTCATGTTTGTCATACTTATAATTAGACTAACCAGAATCTTTTGATATATAGAGATTGTATTCTTCATGATAGATAATCTTCAAACACTTCAAAGAACTGCAGAATATGGCATTTAAATAACTTAGGGTTCTGTTGACATGAGACATGATTGCTTCTGGCAGCACTGATATATTCCTGAGAGAATTTTGAACACTGAAGACATACTGCTTGGAGCTTGTTTGCTTCATGGCAAAACTGGCCTCTTGGCAAGGAACTGTCCATGACTTGACCACTAACAAAATGAATGGTATCCAGATTGGATAATCAGGATACAAAAAAAAGTCTCTCAAACCTTGCCAAGACAGGATAAGACAGTTTTGAAAATCTTCCTGCCTCTAAAATGATTTGTCAGTTACTCTAAGCCTTAGCCAAAGTTGTTTGTTCCAGTGTTTCAAATGAGAATTTGAGTGATTGCTCAGGTAGTAAGCTGTCTCTGTCATCTACTGCAGAGTTTGAAATTTCTTAAATGCACTTCCTAACTACTCAAATATTATTATCTTCCTTTTTAGGCCTTAGGGTTGAAGATTAGATAGTCATGGTTACCTTCGCCTTATGATTTAGCCAATATATTTCTAATACATAACTTAGACTCCTTAGAATAAAATAATTATTAAAACTTTTAACATATGTTTAATATGGTTTGTACTGTTAGTAATTCTAATTTTTACTTGAAATCTGCTCACATAATATATAGATTTATTTTGGATTTGGAACTCTTTTATTTAGACAAAAGGGGGAGGTGATGGGGAACCTCCTTCAACCAGTGGCTTTTGTGAAGCTGGACCAGGTTGGGCATGGCTGTGGGTATCAAAATACCAGCAAAATCACCTTCTTGCCCTCTCCCCTCTCACAGAATCCACACCTGAATGTTGGATTCTGTTTCTGTTCTTCTTTGTGGTCTGTGAGTTCTCTTTTAATAAAGAACTTTTAATAAAGGAGCCATTATTATACCATATTAGAGCTAGAGTGGTATTCGTCCATTTACTTTTCCCTCATCAGATGCGTTCCACTTCAAATACCATGTAGACTGCTAATTTGTCCTTTCTTCCCCCTACTATGACTTCTCAACCTGAGCCCAAGCTTCTAAACAAGCTGCTTTACTTCTGATACAGAAATTATCTCCTTGACTTAGGGTCAAAAAGCAAAAAATAAGTCAAAATCGTAAACAAAGACAAACAACTGTGTCCCCAAATATAACCTGAAACAGAACTCGCATGTTTAAACCTATTTCTTGTTTTACTTTTGTGTGAGAAAGCTGATTCTGAATAAGCTAAGTTGCTAAAGAGCTCATGGACTTCTTCTGGAAACGACTTGTGAGTGCTTGCATGCCATCCAAGTCCATGGTTTAGCACAAGCTCTTCAGGAAATATAAGGAGAGTTGCTTTTGAATGGAAGGTTCCTGGAAAAGAAGCTGTGTATAAAGG
This sequence comes from Myodes glareolus, assembly GCF_982192425.1. Lineage (NCBI taxonomy): Eukaryota > Metazoa > Chordata > Mammalia > Rodentia > Cricetidae > Myodes > Myodes glareolus. The sequence goes on from NC_142028.1 coordinate 20,063,609, forward strand.
TCATTGAGATAAAGGAGAACAAAATCAGCTATTACTAAGCTCATCTGTTATTTACTTTACTCATTCGGATTTTCAGAGCTGAAACCAGGTTCCTAATCAGAGACAACATCCTCTAGGATTGCCACAAAGACCCTTTGTTAATGGGAACAAAGGTGGTGTTCCTCATCAGGGCCCACTACAAGAAAGAAACATCATGATCACCTTCCTCATTCTGGAAACCAGCAAGGCCCATCATCACAGGGAGACCCACAGAAGCATCGATCCCCTCATCCTGAAAAACAGCAAGGTTCACCACAAACTTTCCAAGGGCTCAGATCATTGGGTTGTCCCCAGGCCACTGTTCCTCAGTAAACTATAACCCAAAGACAGGTATGAATTGCATTTATCCTCCTGAAGAAAACAAACTCCTTTATTTCTCGGATTATAGAAACTAACCAACCAAAGTATTTAGAAATGACAAAGTCTTGGATCCAAGTTCAAATATTTATATTAACTCTTAAATGACTTGTTCATGAGAGAAAGTCTATTTTTAGAGGAATATCACTTCAAAATTTTGTTTTTCACAATTATTTTGTGTCTCGTACATTCTTTGAAAGAAGATCCCTTTTCTTGCTGACATCCTTTGCTCTTTACTTGGGCTCTTCAGTTCATACATATAGACAGATCTCATCATGTTTTTCTTTATCATGTTCTTATTGTTTATGTTTGATATGTCATGTCCTCTCTGTAACTTGCCTTCATGATTTGTTTATTTCAGAAAGTGAATATAATAAGATAGCTCCCTCTCCACATTCTTCTACTCCCCCAGTAGGATCAAAACTATAGTTTCCCTACATCAATTAAATGATCAGCATGCATCTGCTGATTTTCTTCCTTCTTCTTGGGTGAGTTTGGGCCTGGAATTTCGGGGCTGATAACAACAGAAAATCAGTATTTCTATTACATATTCTTCCAGCAAGCTTCCCTTCTCATTTATCTCTCAGTAAGTTACCAGGAACAAGTGTTCCCATTGCCACTATTGCCTGGTATCTACAGCATAATTGTATTTTTAAAATTATTTTCACATTATTGAATAAAAGACTCATAATTTTAGTAGAAATGGATCACAATACAAAGTACAAACCTAAGCACGTGCTGAAAAATCGTAGAAAAATTAGCCAGATGTGGTAGTATTTGGCTAAAATTCCTACAAATGGAAAGTTATAGGCAAGAGAATTAATGTTTTGTGTACATTGTTACTTTCAGGAAAATGGGGAATGAATAGACAGAGCCTGGTGTCACTGGCTCAACAGTATAGCTATTTTGGAAGGTCTCTTTGGGAAAATTCCATTCACCTCCCTTTCATAGTCATTTCAGATCACTACACACTTCCCTGCCATTTTAAACCCTTAGAAAAGGGCATGCCTAAGTAGTACTGTAGTGTCCTTCCTTACTAACTATCTGAAATCCAATGCCATTAGTCACACCCTGAAACTGATGGAGACTGAAACCAGTCTCTGTAACTTCACTGCCTTCTTTCTCTCCCATCAAATTAATACACGCCTTTGGTCTTTTTAAAAAATAGGTCTTGGAGGATACAACTCCCCACAGCTGTTCAGACAGAACCAAACCTTTATCCTCCTCAAGGGTGGCCTTGAATAAACTTCCTTTCCTCTCTAGACTGCCCTCTCACAAACTGGCACTCAAGCAGCAGGCAGCTGGATTCCTGACTCTGTCAACTTTTCGTGGAGAATTGTTCTTACAGTAAATGTACAGAATCAATAAAGCTACCTAAAATCAAAGGGCAGAGTCAGAGATTGTGTGACTGGCATTACCCACAGAATTCTTAGGGGACTTAGGAGGTCTGCCTCAGAAGATAGGAAAAGAGGAGGCAGGAATTTTCATCTTACTGGATTGGGAAAAATCTAGATGGAGGGCCAGCCAATCAACTCTCTGATTTCCTTGGATTTATCAGATCTTTATCTCAATTTCTGACTTTACAGTTTTGATTATATTGTAACAATTTATGTAATAGTTTCATTTGACATACATCTTGGGGCTGTAGATTATGCCTCAGGGAGTAAAATCACTACAACCACACTGCTCCTGACAACCAGCAAACTCTGTCAGCCTGATCACTAGCCTAGCTGCACAACCATAACCAACAGTGTACATTCCCAGCAGACAGCTTAGTTTTCTCCCATGCAGGGGATGGGTCTTTCCCTCCACAGCAAATAGAAGATGGGGTGATTCTGTTCCCATGCTGCTTCTCAAACGTGAGGATTTCTCCTACTGGCTTCCTTACATTAGCTCTTCAGGCAGCTCACCCCTATTGCCTCTAGGCTCATGAGCAGCCCCATTGAACCGGTCAAAGCATGCAATGAGCATGGCTTATGGCCCTCTAATGCACACCTGACACTCAGTCAGGCCTCTTTGGCATAGCACCAGCCCACTGTGACCTAATCACATGTCACACTAGTCTGAGTGTGTGGACAACTTCCTTTTCCACAGCAATGCTGCTTCAACTGGCAATTCTTCCCCACCCCCATCCCTTGCCCATCTCCACCTATGTTGTCATCATCATCAGATGTGGTAAAACACTTGGGAAGTATTAAACAAGCAATTAGATTTAACAATAAAGTGAGTGTGGGGGGGTGATTCTTTCATATGTTGAGAATCAGAAATATCATAATCCTCTGACTTAGGACACCATTCTATCATTGCATTATGAACTAAAGAGGTGTAGCTCAAGGTTATTAGAAAACCAACCTTAATTTATTCAGTTACAATACAAAAATGGTTACCTGATGATAGGTACCCCTAAGGCTATACAGAAGTTACCTGATTTGTAACAGTCATTTCATATGGTATGCATTCACACTTTGTGAAATAGGTATCAAATTTTTGGGAAATGAGGAACAGAATTACTTCACAAGACTGGAAAGATTTAGCTACAGCAATATTGGAAACAGGTCCTTAGTAACAATGGAAAACATGGTGGTGAGAGGCTATGAAAAAGCAAAATAGTCCTAGAGGTATTAACTTTTTCCAAGAGCAGTTTCTCATTGAGAACTAATGTGTTGATTTGCAGACAGTTTTGATTTGACTATCACACCTTGGCACAATGTCCTACAGAAGTTTTGAATATTTGGGACAAGGTTGAAGAATCAGGAAAGAGATCTGAGTCATTCACTAAAGTTATAAAATGCTCAAAAGAACCATTCAACGCACACATTCCCAACAAATGGACTATGGGTATTTTCCATTGTTTAAAAAAAAAAGAGGGAAATGAATGGCGCGGGAGAATTATCTGTATTCTGTCAATCATATTTTAATAAAACGCTGATTGACCAGGCAGGCAGTATAAGCAGGAAAGTCAGACAGGAAGTAGAGGTGGAGCAAAGAGACTGGGAGTATTCTAGGAAGCTCCCTCTGCCATTCCTGCCCAGACCACTGAAGAAGCAACATGTAAGCTGCCCCCACTGGAAAAGGTACCAAGCCATTACGGCTAACGTAGATAAGAATAATGGGTTAAGATAAGTCATAAGAACTAATAAGTATCCAGAGCTAAGGGCCAATCAGTTTATAACCTAAAAAAAAAGAAACACTCACTGATTTTATTTTAAAAAGATTGACTTCAACTGTAAGTAGAATGGTATCAGAAGCAGAAATTAGATAAATATTAATTGAATCATTGCTTTTTGTGAATGATAATTTAGATAGCAAAAAGTTGATTAGGTTTTTAAAAGTAAAGTCAGCTCCTATACATGAATAGATCCAAAATACAGCTGAGATTGGATCTCATGCTTATGACACTTTTTAGGTAGGAAAAGTAATTTCTAGGAATTTTAAGAAAAATAAAAATATTAAATGTTTTATTTTTTGAAAAGAAGGTCTTTTAAAAGAAGATTGTAGGCAAGGAATTCCTAGAAACAATGTTTCCATGTACCCTTCTGGGGTACATAAAATGTGCGTCAAAGGCTGTCATTGGACTAATGAATGAAGATCAACAAAGGACAGACACAGTAACCCTTTGTCATTCAGAAACACCCCCTACAGGCTCCAATATCAAATTTGACTTAGTAATTGCTTATCAGCATTGGAGAAAATCATTCATAGTGCAATTAAAAGACTTAATACCTGTTGTTAAAAATCACATTGCTCTGGATATGACCATTGACAGAATAATTTCTATAGATAGAAGAAAATAGTCAAAAGAGATTGGCAAACAAGTATTTTGGAAAACTGCTGAAAATGATCAGACACCAAAGCTAAAAATGCATGCAAATTTCATTTAAATTGAAGATTTGATAGACAAAAATGCTGAAGTAACAATAATTTTTTCCGTATTTTCGAATCTAGATAGACCTCTTCAGGAGTTAAATATTCAACTTCTTGTGACTGGAGCTTAATTTCAGGTAAAATGTAGAGCAAAATTGATCAAATACATAAAGGCAGGTAGGAAAACTAAAACCAGGTATGGCCAATATAGCAGTGAATTTATGTGGATGTGATTTGTTACAGTGATGGAAAACACAAAATTAACATTCCTCCAATCTTTAATACAAACCATAAATTGAAAATGCTTCTGAGAGAAATATTAACAGGTATTATCAAGAGCGGTCATTGACCATTCAGTTCATACAAAAGCAGGACACAGTAACTGACTATTTTTCAAAGGTACCAATCACACTACTTTTAAAATCAGTAACTGACCAGCCTGTCTGGGTGGTACCGTGACCTATGACATCAAACAAATTACAGACATTAAATAACTGATATAGGAGAAAGTAAATGCTCAGCATATTAAAGAATCACCCAGTCCTTGAAATTCTCCTATGTTTGTCATTAAAAACAAATCTGGGAAATGAAAAATGTTAACGGATTTAAGCACTATAAATAATGTGATTTAGGAAATGGGCTCTTTACATCCTGGAATTCCCTTTCCGTTTCTAGTACCTAAATGATGTTCTATTATAGTAATTTATTTAAAAGACTAGCTTTTTACTATACCTTTACAAGAATAGTATAATGCCTACATAGAAGAATTGCCAAACTGTTAAAATGTATCAGTGAAATTTTTTTTCACAAAGGATGTTAAACAGTCCAAACATTTAAAGTGTTTAACATTTAAAGTATTTAAATGTTAAACACTTTGTCAATGTTTTGCACAGCAACCATTGAAAAAATCTTTAAACAATCTTCTCAGTCTCTAATTACTATATATTTATGATAAGTTACAAGCTGTTTCAAACACAAATACCTTACAGAAAATGTTTAAATAAGCAAAGAAAAAATTACCTTGTTGGGGATTAGAAATTGCTCCTAAAAATGTGCAATGAGGAGATTCTATTAATCACCCAGAATATAAGATAAGTTAAAAATATTCAGTCATAGAAAATAAAAATCATGAGAAATCACTAATGAAGTTTTAATGATCTTTAAAAATTCTTGGGAAATATTAACTGTCTACAGCCCACAATTAGATTTACAACTCAAAAACTAAGTAACTTATTTCAAACCTTACAAGTTTGACAAATAATTTAATAGTCCAAGAAAATAATCAGATGAGGCTGAGAGAATTGATTTTGGTAGGCAAAAAAACTATAGGCTGTACATATGGATCACTTAGATTGTATTCTTTGCATTTTCCTATAGAAATTTTTATACAGAGAAAGGGTATTATTTTAGAATGGATGTTTTTGCCACACAAAGGGAGCAAGAAATTAAAGACCTATATAGAAAAGTTTTCTGAATTGTTTCTGAAAGGAAAATTAAGACTTTGTCAATGAACAGAATATACTGAAGCAGAAATTATGATACCTTTTACTAACGCTGAACTTTCCTCATTATTTGGAGAAAATGGACATTAGCAAAGAGCTTGCAGCAGTCATTTCTTGGCCTATAGCAAGAAACAATCTCCAAACAAGAAACTTTAGTATATATATATATATATATATATATATATATATATATATATATAATTGGAGTTTTCTTCACATTGTGGGAGGAACACCAATTCTATAGCCCCTACATTCTACACTGATACAAATAAATAAGAAAGGCAGGTAAACCATCAGGAAATAAATGTAAAGAGGATCAAAGCTCCTATGATACCATTCAAAGTGAGAATTATATGCTATTCTCATGGTATTATTAGATTTTTCTCCTAACCTCTTAATATCATTACCTAAATCTTAAAATACAGAAAAAAATATTGAAACCACTAAACTTATTCCAGATGACTCAAAATTAACTTTGGTATGCATTCCATTACAAGAAACAATTAAAAATAAAATTATATCTTATAGAAAATGCATATCAGATTCAATATGGGTCTATAGGTATCACAAACTAAAAATGAAGCTAATCAATTATTGGTAGGAAATATGCTAGAAGCCTCAGAATTTCAAAAGAAAAACCATATTAATAGCCCAGGTTTGAAGAAATATTTTCCTACCTCCTGGCAATAAGTAAAGAAAATAACTAGGAAATGCCCTATTTGTACTTTGCATGATAAAATTCTGCCACCTGAAAGAAGCATTTCAAAAGGTACTCAAAAAATGAATTTGGGCAATGAATGTGTCTAGATTTATCAAATTTGGAAAATTAAAGTATGTATGCCATAACATTAATACATATTTAGGAATTTAACCGGCAAATGATTTGAGTTCTTCAAAAGCTGACTCTATAATCATACATTTATTAGAATTTATGGCTATTGTGGGAATACCTATACAAATTGAGACTAACAATGTTACAGCATATGTCTCTAATAAAATGAAACTTTTTTTCATATTACAACAAAGATTATTAGAGGTATACTCCACAATCCTACAGAAGTGTTTGTAAAACACTAATTGCATTTTAAAAGATATGCTTAATAAATGAAAAGGGATAATAAAGACCCCTAGGAATAAATTACACAATGTTTTATTAACTTTAATTTTCAAGTGCTAATGAGAAAGGGGAAACAGTTGTGGAAAGACAACTGATTCTGAAAAAATGCTTGCTTATAAAAGTTTCCATTTCTGCCCCTCCTCCCACCACTATCCCACTCCCCCCACTCTCTCTCCTCCTCCCTCTCCATCCCTAAGAGCAGTCAGGGTTTCCTGTCCTGTGGGAAGTTCAAGTTCCTCCCCCCTCCCTCCAGGTCCAGGAAAGTGAGGATCCAAACAGACTGGATCCCAAAAATCCAGTATATGCAGAGCATGCTTTCTGGAATTTTCCATGTGCAAATGATCCTCAAAGATTCCATATACTTCCCCTTTGCCAAAAAACAAATACTTTCTTTATAGTTTAAAAATGTGTTAACCTCAAAAGGAAAACCAGGATATGTGTTATATTGAGGGGAAGGTTTTGCTTTTGTTTCGACGAGTGAAGAAAAGCTATGGATACCATCAAATTTGATGAAGAGTAGATTAGAAGAACAACAAAAAAGACCTCTTGATTAGAAAATATGATAGTTAATCAATCAGCATGGCAATTCAAACTGCTGAGAAATTCCCCAAGGTTAAGGTTGAGGCTGGGTTTTGTTTCTGTCTTTCTAGGAAAATAACAGCAACCAACTAAGAAATCTGAAGACCATTGGACTAAAAAGACATCTAAAGAAACATGTAGGGAAAATACCCCAAGGAAAAGATCAAACTGACCAAACTGTATAGCACAATTCCAAAAAGATAAAACCTCAAATTTTTTCAAATGTTTGTCTCTACTGTTCTCCACAGAGATAAAAGGCAAATGATCTTTTTGTAGTTCCAATTCCTTAAATATTAAAGCTGTCTTTGATGTTCAAGCATGGATCTCTCCTCAAAAATCCAAGCATGCTTGTTTAAGAAAAGCCTAAAATCTCTTTTCTTATGAAAGAAGAGTCATCTGGTATGGGACAAAATAAATCAAAATAAGGGACTATTCGACTACTACTAATCTCATAATCTTTTGGCTTTATTTGACTCTTGAAACTATTCCTAATGTGTAAATATTATTTCAGAATTTATAAGATTAGTGTATATGTATAGATTTAAACTTACTGTCATGATATTAATGATCATAAAGAATACTATATGATTCTAGAAATAGACTATATCTAGCTTCCTATATGTGGTTTCAGGGCTGAGTCTAAAGCAAGTAATGAGGAACTAAGTTTTTGTACCCTGGATATGGTTAATAGGTTGTGGTCCTTTAATTTTTCAAATATATGCTGCATATGACATTTATAATGTTTAGATTTCTAGCAGAGAACTATGATCATTCCTTACAGTGACCTTTGAAGTCTCCAAAAAGACTTTGGGGATCCAAAAGGATAAATCTACCTGAACTGTGATAATGTCACTCAGTTGACAAACACCACCCAAAGATCAGTTTTGAACTACAAACTGCTAAGGGCAACTTCAAAGAAGATAGCAAAGATGATCTAACCTTATAGACTACTCCAATCAATACTTCAGATAAGCCTTGTACTCTCCCATCACACCAAGGCAGGACAAGAGCTAACTCTCATAGAGATTGATCTTTATTTTCATTTTATCAGAGTACCCTAAAAATGCCATTATTCCCAAACATCAGCAATTTTAATAACATGGTATCCACATTTCCCAAAGGAGGGGAGAGCTTCGTAATCATTTAATGGATGTTTGCCATTGTTTAGGGGGTTGGTCACAAATGGTTATTGGTTACTGTCAGGAAGAAAACTTAGCAAAGAAAATTAGAATCAGGGATCTCATTCTGAAAAGAAAAAGGGTGTATAGAAATGATAGGAAAAAAGGGTATATTAATGTATCTACTTTCAATCTAAAAGGGCAACTTCTTTTCTCAAATATTTTACATTGATATGGATTTTTGTATGCTGATACAAATTTAATGTTATTCTTGTTATGTTTTCCTTTTGCTTAAGATATTTTTGTATATTTATGCAAATTAAGGGTATTTTGTTTTACTGTATCATACGCACCTGTTTTTTGTTTAAGGAATTGAAGCTGTGCAGCTAATTTAAAAATGTAATGTTAAGTTCTATTCCTTAATGCTATTTAGGATATTAAGAAAAAAAATAGTAGTTGTTCATTTATAGAAATCAAACTTATACTCATGTTAGTTGTATTTTCAAGGTCAATCAGAGAAGTGCTTTAAATATATTGTCTTCCAACACATCAGAGATTACAGAATGTGGTATTTTAATGTTTCAATAATGTAAGGTTTTTCTTGACAGTCAGACTTAACTGTTCCTGCCAGCACCTGTTTTCTTTAAAGTAGGATGATGGGCATCGAAGAACCTCCATATGGAATTTACTTTCTTTATGACAAAAGCTAGCCACTGGGCAAAGAAACTGGCCTCACCTCAATGGCAGAGAGTGTGCTATGCAAATTGGACAACCAGGGCACAAAAGAAGGCAACTGTTGAACTTGACAAATTCTTGTTTCAGAGAAAAGTCTGTCAGATATTTGAGGCCTGTATACCAAAGACAGATGCCCCAATATTGCAGGGAAATCTTCGTATGACTATTCATGTAGTCAGATATCTCTGGCATTTATTTATTAGTTTTGAAAGTTACTTATTCTTTACTCCTTGTTTACTCAAATAATATTTTATCCTTGTCAGGTTTCTTATGGGGTTGAAGATTAGATAGCTATAGTTTTCCTTATTTATGATAGAAGGTAAATTAAATATAAAACTATGAACTCACCATGATAAGTTAGATAATAGAGTATTTTCTCTGAATTTGTGCTACGTCCACGGCTGTCTCGCCAGTGTAACAGAAATGCTGACTGGATGGGCAAATATTGCCGGCAGGATTGGGATTTGTGCTTCTAGGAGCTGTGTGTTTCAGGCGGTCCCTTGGCAACCAGTTGTGGTGTAATGCTACCTGAGTCGCCATTAGTACTGACTCGACCTGGCTGTCCTTGGAGCCATATGTGTGTCTTTTCCTTTGTCTGTGTGTTCTTTGTGATCCTTACATATTGCTAACAGATCAGACTATTCCAGGCAGTTGTGGATATAAACAAGAATGCTGAGGACATTTTTGAATTCTGCTCCATTATTAATTAAAGCCTTAAAAAAGTAGCCAGTTCTGGGAATTGCCAGAATCATCATTAGAACAATTCCTTGATGATGTGGAATAAAAAGAGTTAATTTTAGCAGAAAAAACCTTAGAAGCCTTCTACAGGAAAACAGCATTAGGCATTTATGTACAACTTAACAAGAGGCCTATGCAACCTTCCTTATGGACAGAAAACCTAGGCTAATTACAGCATCTGACCCTGAGAGTCGGGAAGGGAAAGGAGTTGAGATTAATGGTACAAAATGAGTCTCAGAAAGTTTCTCCAGGAAGATAGTAGCCTTCTTCTTTCTCACCCAGACACACAAGATCACTTAGCTGAGCCCAGCCAGCCACCTGGTACAAGCTGATAAAGATGGGCTAACTCAAGAACAATGGTCTCTCTAATAACAAGAAAAAAGAAGGGGTAACTTTACAAATGTAAGGAAGCAAAAGTCCTTGTACTCATGCCAAAGCATCTTTAAAGATTCTCTTTGTAAAACTGTTTTATGCCGTTCTTTTCTATTTTATGATCTGATGATGTATGCCTTTGTCAAGTCCTTTGTTTTGTAATAATATATAATCCTGCACTGAAGTAAGTAAATCGCAACAGCATGTCTCAAAAACATTGAGAGTGTCTGTGTGTCACTTTTCCTCGCTGTATCCTGATTTCTCCTGTACCTTCACCCTGATTCCCTTATGGTCTAAGTGGCTCCCTTGAGCCGGTCCGTAGCAAATTTGCCAAATACTAATAGGTTGGAGATTGTGAATATATTTCTTACTTAATACTTACTATATATAATTTCACATTGTTAGAGTTAAAACTTTTTTAATGAGAAAATTCAGTTCTGTCTTCCTTGCCTACTTAAGTTCTGCCCTATCAATAGGCCAGGGCAGTTTCTTTAATCATTAATGGTAATCACAGCACACAGAGGGGATTCTCACATAGGACATCCCACTCTCTAGGACCTACATATTTCAACAAAACCCCAGACTCCTCTCCCAACTGCTTTTGCTTCTCTAACCAACCAGCAGGAAAGTTTTTAGCAGGTAGACTGCCCCAAATACCTACCTCCATCCAACAGACCCACAAGCTACTAGCCCCATCCCAGACCCAAACCAACCTATCCTCCTGAAACCTCAGTGGGACTCTGAAATACAGCTTGTTACAATATGAAGGAAACCAAGAGCTTGCTACAACACTGAGTGGACCAAGAGAGCTAACCAGTAGAGAAGACCCAAGAGAGCAGGTTAAGAGAGACCCCAGTGATTCCCTGAGACAGACATTGACAGTGCAGAGCAGACTAAGAACAATTCCCAAAGACTCAGACAGCTGCTGCAAGGATTGAACCAATATGTAAAGATACTGACAGCCTCATTTGAAGGAAGAGATGTGTAGGCACCAATGTAAGAATCCATTCAACAACTAAAAAGAAACATGGTAATATGAGAACCTACTGGTCACAAAAGAGGAAGAATTGATTATCCTAACCCAGAAGAAGCAGAGAAAAATGACTTTAAATATAACTTATGACAGTGATGGAGACATTTAAAGAGGAAATGAAAAACTCCCTTAAAATAATGGAGGAAAAGACAAACAAAAATTGGAAGAAATTAATGAATTCCTCAAAGAATCCCAAGAAAAACAAGAAAAAGCAATCAAATAGGTGAAGCAAACAGTTCAAGACTTGAAGACCAAAATAGACACAATAAAGAAAACACAAACCAAAGGAATACTGGATATAGAAAATCTGGGTAAATGAACAGTAACTATAGAGGCAAGTGAAGCTGCAGGGCGATTGGTAAAGAAAAGTCCCCAGACTATCTTGATACAAAATATACAGCTTTAATAAACAGAAGTAAGACTTACAACAGCTTACACCAGAATCCAGGAGCCAGGCGAAAAGAGAGCTAGCGGAGTGCGTTTGCTAGGTTTATAGGCAGGCTTTTGCCTGAGGGCAGCACGCCCCGAAAACAGAATATGATTGGCTGAACTCCCTTATTATCTCCCCCTTTTTTCTAAAATAAGACAGAACCAAACCAAATACAACTATATGCAATAGAAGCAAATAATAAATATAAAGTTACAAACAACAAACAATGTTAAGCAAGAAACCTACAACAAAAGTTCTGCTAAACATTCTATCTCAGGAAGTCTAAATAATGTAGATGGTAACTACAACTATCTAATCTTCAACTCCATCAAAGATCTGAGAAGGAAAATAATTTTACTCAAGCAGCCCGGAAGTACAAGCGGGAAAATTCCAAAATGTGCAACGAATGGAAGAGACAACTGAATACCTGGACAATCACTCAAAGTTTCATATGCAATGTTGAGTCAACCGACTTTGGCAAAGGCCTGATGTAACTGACATGCCATTTTTCAAAGGTAAGAAACCTTTTAGGACTCTCTCACCCTGTCTTGGCAAGATAAGACAATCCTGCTTTTATCTATTTATGGATATTCTGTAATTCTGTCAGTGGTTGAGGTATGGGCTTTTTCTTTGCCCAAAGGCCAGTTTTGCCAGGAAGAAGACAAGCTCCATGTGGAGTGTCTTTGGTGCTCAACGTTCTCTCGGGAGTAGAGCGGTGATGCCAGGAGCGATTGTGTCTCACTACTATAGAACTATGAGTTAGATTAAAGGACATTTTTCACAGCTCTTCGAAGAGGTTGAAGATTATACTATCTATACTAAGTATGATCTCTATGCATCTAAATAACCTGATTAGCCTAAATATAAATATAATAAACATATATGACTATTGATTTCTATCTATCTAACTTGAAGACTAAGAGAATGAACAACTGTGCAATGAGTGAGGACAATGACCTCCAAATGTAAACATTGTGTATAAATATCTTAACCAGAGGTATAAATGTAAATATATGTATATATATTAATACAAATAGAGGTAGAAGCATACTCACATACAACATTCAATATATCAATGTACAAAAATCAACACCGATACAATTTTCTAAAACCAATAACTCACAAACACCAATATATTATTATCCCATCACCAATCAACCCCCCTTTTTTTGATAAATACCCCTGAGTTTATAAAATACCTCCCCCATTCCCTCATCCCTATATCAACTATAACCAACCCCTAAATGATGTCCCTAAACCTGAGGGCACATTCTACTGGGAGAGGGGGCATCGTCCTCTAAAATTGCTTCCAGCTGTCACGGGGGTGACGTTTCTCTTAGGGGGGTCCTGTGAAAATAGTTGATGGTAAAATTCCCATATAAACATTTGGTGTGAGAGAGTTGTAAATAGTCTCTGAATAAGTTGAGGAGGTCTGGCCAGAGTGTTGTCAAATATTGTGCATCATCCAGAACTGTATTGAGTAGCTGGTACCAAAAAATGGGTCTAAAAAATAGCGCTATCAACATTATGACATCATAGTAACCAGGTAGAGTTGGTGTTGTGGGGCCCAATCTTCATCCTAGAAGCTTTAAAGATTACTGCAGGAAAATTTATTGTTTGTTATGGGAAAGTTAAACAATACCTACGAAGACATATACAGAATATATATATATATATATATATATATATATATATATATATATATATTAATAAAGATAGAAACAGATGTGGGAAAAGACAAAGAAAATTTATCAATTATAGTTATTCTGTCCTGTATCTTGGCTCTTGACATGAGACAGAAACTCTGGGATATCTCTTATCAACAGGCTTGGAAATGAAGAGGGACTGAGCCATTGTCCAACTCCAAAACCAGCTCTACATATTTATAAATAAATGCACATTAGTACATATTAAAAACATAGTAATACTTACCTAAACTATTTGGATTCATTGTTGATCCTCTTTTCGTCGTAGGCGGTTTCTATATTCAATTATCCAGGGTCCCTTGGATTCTTTGAAAATGAGTCTTCTCCTGTGGAGACAAGAAGAGAACCCTGCCCCCAACCTTTTTATTTCTCTTACCTTTTGTGTGATTATTATCCTTGTAAGTGAGTTATCATTTATCTCTTCCAAGAGGCTTCTCCTCTTTAAACCGAACCTTTATTAATTTTGATGGTATCCACAATTTTTCCTCTCCTGTGGAAACAAGAGCAAAACCCCTTCCCCAATGCAGCACATCTTCTGGCTTCCACTGTGAGGTCAGCACATCCTTGAAATAAATTGGTTGATTTAATTCAGCAGACTTTTCCAATATCCAATGTCTTTCTGCAGCCGTTGTCCCCTTCTCATTAGCGTTAAGAAAATTCAAGGTTAATAAAGCATTATGTAACCTATTCCTGGGGGTATTTTCCACCCCTTTCTGTTTGTTCAACATATCTTTTATAGTTCGATTTGATCTTTCTATAACTGCTTGACCTGTAGGATTGTATGGTATACCTGTAACATGCTTAATATTATAATGAGCAAAAAATCGTTTCTTTTTCCTAGAAACATAAGCTGGACCATTATCCGTCTTTATCTGTGTAGGTATACCCATGATGGCCATAACTTCTAATAAATGAGTGATTACTGAATCAGCTTTTTCTGAGCTTAAAGCAGTTGCCCATTGGAAACCTGAGTACATGTCAATGGTGTGATGTACATATTTTAATTTGCCAAATTCTGGAAACTGAAACACATCCATCTGCCAAATTTCATTCCTTTTAATACACTTTGGATTAGTCCCTGCAGGCACTGGTGTTTAGCTATATAAGGAGCACGTAGGGCATTTCTTTACAATCTCCTTAGCTTGTTGCCATGTAATAGAAAACTCTTTTTTCAAGTCTTTGCTATTGACATGATGTTTTTTATGAAATTCAGATGCCTACAGCACACTACCAATCAATAAGTGATCAATATCTGCATTACCGTGGGCTAGAGGACCTGGCAGACCCATAAGGAATCGGATATGTGTTATATACATAGGGTAAAGCCTGTTCCTGATCATGACTTGTACCTGGATAAACAATGAGGTCAGTTCTGTATCATCAGGTATAAATTCAGCAGTTTCAATATTCAAGATAACTCTTTCTGCATATTGTGAGTCAGTAATTATACTAAGAGGTTCTTTAAAATCCCTAAGCACCATAAAAATGGCATATAATTCTGCCTTCTGGACAGAATCATAAGGACTTTGTTCCACTTTACTCAATTTTTCTGATTTGTAACCTGCTTTCCCTGATTTATTAGCATCAGTATAAAATGTACAGGCTCTGGTTATTGGAGCATCATGGACAATTCGAGGAAGGATCCAAGAAGTCCTCTTTATAAAATTAAGTCTCTTGCTTTTTGGGTAATTGTTATTGATTTCTCCCAAAAAATTAGCACAAGCTCTTTGCCATGGTTCATTGTCTTCCCACAACTTTTTTATCTCATCAGCAGTGAAAGGCATTATAATTTCTGCTGGGTCTATACCTGCTAATTGACGAAGTCTCAATTTTCCTTTTATAATTAATTCAGAGACTTTTTCTACATAAGTTTTTAATTTTTTACTTGGTTTGTGTGGCAAAATGATTCATTTCAAGATAATATCGTCTCTTTGCATCAAAATTCCTGTAGGAGAAATTCTGGAAGGCAATATAACAAGAATGCAACTAAGCTTTGGATTTACCCTGTCCACAAGAGCCTCCTGTAATTTTTCTTCAACCATTGTCAGTTCTTTTTCTGCTTCAACTGTTAATTCTCTGGGACTGTTTAAGTCTTTATCACAATCCAAGGTTTTGTTTAAATGAATTATTAGATCAGGTGTTATCCCAACAGCCGGTCGTAGGCTGGAGATGTCTCCTAATAATCTTTGAAAGTCATTAAGAGTTCGTAACCGGTTTCTCCTGATTTGTTCCTTTTATGTCTTAATTCTTTGTAAACCTATTTTATAACCTAAATAATTAACAGAATCTCCTCTCTGAATTTTTTCAGGAGCAATTTGCAATCTCCATTTAGGTAGCACTATTTTTACTTCTTCAAACAGCCTTTCTAAGGTATCTTTGTTTTGATCAGAGATCAGGATGTCATCCATATAGTGGAATATTATGGACTTAGGAAATCCATAATTTGTGTATAATTTGTGTATAATTTTTAATGGTTGGCTTACACAATATTGGCACAGGGTGGGAGAGTTTAACATTCCTTGTGGGAGGACGGTCCACTGGTACCTCCTTGCAGGCTGAGAGTTATTATAAGTAGGCACTGTGAAGGCAAACTTTTCTCCATCTTTCTCTTGTAAAGGTATAGTAAAGAAACAATCTTTCAGATCAATAACTATAAGAGGCCATCCCTTTGGTAACAAGAAGGGCAGAGGAATTCCAGATTGCAGAGGGACCATTGGTTGAATAACCTTGTTGATAGCTCTAAGATCTGTCACCATTCTCCATCTACCAGATTTTTTCTTAACAACAAATACAGGAGAATTCCAAGGGCTGGTAGATTCTTCTATATGTCCAGCATCTAATTGCTCTTGTTCCAGCTGTTCTAAAGCCTGTAACTTTTCCTCAGCTAAAGGCCATTGTTTAGTCCATATTGGTTTCTCAGTCAACCATTTTAGAGGCATGGCTGTTGGTACCTCTGAAGGGCCATCAATTGTGTTATGTTTTTGTATAGTTCTAATGGCTGGTTTCCACCATCTGTAATATCTTGTACTATTTACCTCAGGAATATAGGCTCTAGAAGCAGCAGGAATGTTATTTTGGGTATTCCATTTGCTGCAATAGGTCACGGCCCCATAAATTCACTGCAATATTGGCTACATATGGCCTTAGTTTTCCTATTTGTCCATCTGGACCTATACAATTGACCCATATCATGCTTTGTCTTACCCGAGATAGAGTTCCAATTCCTAGGAATCGAATATCTACCTCCTGAAGAGGCCAATGCGGATGCCAAGACTCTGGAGTAATGATACTTACATCTGCACCTGTGTCCAGTAAGCCAGTAATAAATTTGCCATTTACACACACTCTTAGCTTTGGTCTTTGTTCATTTATAGAAGTCTGCCAGAATATTCGTTTACTTTGTCCTCTTATATTTCTTGATTCATTCACCACATTTAATTCATCATTCAGGCCATTATTGCTTTTAACAGCAGGCATGGGGTATTCTAATTTCCCTGAAGAGACATGTTCTCTGCAGTGATCGGAAATGACTGGACCACATTTGCCATGGGGGCCTTTGAGAGGCCCCCTATTGAGTTTCCCGATGGCAACGGGTTGCCCTGTTTATCTCTTGTTGACCTACACTCATTAGTCCAATGCCTGCCCTTTCTACATCTCTTACTTAAACCTGAAGGCTGAGTCCTCCTATTCCTATTATTCCTAGAAGAGGCATTATTCCTGGAATTTCATTGTCTACAGTCCCTTTTCATGTGTCCCATTTTGCCACAATGAAAGCATTTTGTAATCTGATGTCTCCTTTTACCTTTGGAAATTGCTTCTTGCACCCATGTTTCATTTCCATAATCAAATGTATCAACATTCATTGTATGTAATACCCATTCATCCAAAGGCAGTGATCTGATCTTTAAAGGCCCCAGGATCCTTTTGCATTCTATGTTGGCATTCTCATAAGCCAAAGACTCAATTACTATATTTCTTGCTTCTGCATCAGGTATCCCTATTTGTACAGCCTTAGTTAGTCTTTGTAAAAAGTCACTAAAGGGTTCTCTCTGACCCTGTTTGACCCTGATATATGATTCTACTCTCTGACCTGAGTCGTGAACCCTGTCCCAGGCCCTTAGAGCTGCTGTGGCACATATGGATAAAATGTTTTTATAATAAAGAGCTTATTCCTGAGGATCAGAGTAAAGTTCTTTACCTAGAATTTGATCTATAGAAACCTCAATTCCTTTCGCTGATTCTTGTTGTTGTAAAAGTCTGACCTCTTGCTTGAATAGGCATTTGAAATGCCATAAAGGTCCGTTCTCCAGGACAGCAGAGGTCAGCTGATTCTAATCTTGAGGAGTTGCCCTGTTGCTGAGAGCCCAGAATTTTAACATCTCTCTAACAAAGGACGAATGTAGTCCATAATTCAAAATTGCTTGTTTAAATTTTTTCAGATCATTCATACGTATAGGCTCCCATGTATGTTCTTTAATGACCTTAGGGTTTTTGGAGCCAGTTATCTTTTCTGTTATTATTACTGGAAAGGCAGGTATAACTCTGTGTAGACTCAGAGTTTTTGGAGGTAAACATTGCCTTTCTACCTTTTGCTCCTGTTCATCAGAGTCTAGGATTTCCTCAATCTTATTAAATCTGCTCACCATTGCCTTCTGTAAATCCTGAATCTCCTGTTCAGTATTATGCTCCAAAGTCTTCATTAACGATTCTAAGGCATGGAACTTGTCCATCAGAGACACCATTTCTTGCTTGGACAGAATCCTCAGGGCATGTACTATGCCTTCTTGTATGGAAATCCTGTCAATTAATCTATCATACCCTTTTGATAAAGTCCAATTTTCACATTCAAAGGTTTTAATCCTCTCAGCTAATGTTTCAGCACTTACAGTCATGAACTGGAGGTTACGAGTCATTTTGGTTGTCCCCTCCTTGAGAGCAGTGAAGATCCCTTCTAAAGAAGCAATATCAGACTGTACCTTCTTGATATTTTGGTCAGTCGACCAAGTCATATCAGACAAAGATCTAGTCTCTTCCTTGAAAACTCCAAACTCTTTTTTGAGGAGGTTGGTGTCAGTCGAATTGTCCTTAAAGTTTAAATCTCTGCCCTCAGCATTGTTGATTCAATCTTGAAGGACTGCATCGTTCTTATAACATATCCAAACACCAGAAAAGCGACAAGTCCCAGAAATAACCAAGTAAGAGGAATATCAGAAACTTCATGGAGGATATCCTCCATGGCGCAATTAAAAAGGCCATTGAATTTTTGGATAGTAATATTTTCTGACATGTTCAATCATAAGAAATTGTATTTATTTATTTGTTTTCAACTGAAAAGAAAAATCTTACCTGTGATGACCCTTGTCTGCCAGTAAGCTGCAGGGGCACACCTGAATCCAGGTGGCAATGGCGCTGACCTGGAAAGCAAATTCTAAAATATATACTCTCAAATCCAGAGGTTAAATTCACAGATGGAGTGCTGGGGGAAGACAGTGCCCAATGGGGGTAGCAAAAGCCAAGGAAGTTAGTTGCATGGGTCCCGCAAATGCGGCTAGGATCTGGCTAAACCCCAGGTGCGGTGTGCGCTCAGGCCAATAGGCCCACGCTACGAGGGGGAAAATGGCCCACGTTCAGGCGCCAGATGAAGCTGCAGGGCGATTGGTAAAGAAAAGTCCCCAGACTATCTTGATACAAAATATACAGCTTTAAAAAACAAAAGTAAGACTTACAACAGCTTACATCAGAATCCAACCAATCTGTCCGGATTCAGGAGCCAGGAGAAAAGAGAGCTAGCGGAGTGCATTTGCTAGGTTTATAGGCAGGTTTTTGCCTGAGGGCGACATGCCCCGAAAACAGAATATGATTGGCTGAACTCCCCTATCAGGCAAGTATAACCAACAGAATAAAAGAGATAGAATAAATAATCTCAGGTATTGAAGATACTATAGAAAAAATACACTCACTAGTTAAAAAAAACATTAAATCCAACAAATTCTTGACACAAAACATCCATGAAATCTGGGATGCCACAAAAAGATCAAGCCTAGGAATAATATGAATAGAAGAAGGAGAAGAACTCCAGCTCAAAAGCTTAGAAAGTATATTCAACAAAATCATAGAAGAAAACTTTCCCAGCCTAAAGAAGAATATCCCTATGAAGGTACAAGAAGCTTGCAGAACACCAAATAGACTGGATCAAAAAAGTCCCCTCGCCATATAATAATCAAAATACAAAACATACAGAATAAAGAAAGAATCTTAAGAGCTGCAAGGAAAAAGGGTCAAGTAACATATAAATGTGTGTGTATATATATATATATATATATATATATATATATATGTATATATGTATAACACCCAACTTCTCAGTGGAAACCATGAAAGCCAGAAGGTTCTGGGCAGATGTACTGTAGAGAATAAGAGATGATAGATGCAAACCCAGTGTACTATACCCAGCAAAGCTTCAATCACCTTGGGTGGAGAAAATATATTCCATTACAAAACCAGATTAAAAAATACAAATCTACAAACCCAGCCCTACAGTACTAGGAAGAAAACTCGAACCCAAGGAAGCTAACTGGATCCACAAAAACACAGACAATAGATTACCTCTCACCAGCAAAACACAAAGAAGGGAAACATACAAGCTATAAAATAAATAACAAGAATTAACAAGCTCTGCTCATTAATATCTCTCAATAGCAGTGGATTCCATTCAATTGCATATGAAAAGATGCAAACTAAGAGAATCGATATTAAAACAGGTTCCAGTCTTCTTCTGTAAACATGAAACACTCTTCAACCTCAAAGACAGACATTACCTCAGAATAATGGGTTGGGAATAGGTTTTCGATCAAATGGACCTTAGAAACAAGCAGGTGAAGCTATCTTAATGTCTAACAAAATAGATTTCAAACTAAAATCAATCAGAAGAGATAGAGTACACTTCATACTCATAATTGGAACAATTGACCAAGACGAAGTCACAATCCTGAACTTCCATGCCCCTATTACAAGAGCACCCATCTATGTAAAAGATACATTACTAAAGCTTAAATTGCACATACTCCCCCACTTCAGCACTCCATTCTTG
Organism: Myodes glareolus; assembly: GCF_982192425.1. Taxonomy (NCBI): domain Eukaryota; kingdom Metazoa; phylum Chordata; class Mammalia; order Rodentia; family Cricetidae; genus Myodes; species Myodes glareolus. Next base: position 20,084,289 of record NC_142028.1, read on the forward strand.
CCAATATGAATAGAAAAAGAACTCCAACTCAAAGGCACAGAAAACATATTCAACAAAATTATAGAAGAAAACTTTCCCAACATAACGAAGAATATCCCTATGATGGTACAAGAAGCTTGCAGAACACCAAATAGACTGGATCAAAAAAGTCCCCTAGCTATATAACAATCAGACTGATGAACAGCTTAAATATTACCATAGAATCTTCATCCAGCTACTGATGGAAACAGAGGCAAAAACCTGCATCAAAGCATTGGACTGAGTTCCCATAGTCCAGTTGAAGAGTGGGAGGAATGAGAATATGAGCAAAGAGGTCAAGACCATGATGGGTACACCCATTGAAACAATCTACCTGAGCTAATGGAAGCTCACTTATACCAGCTGGAATGGGAAGAAAAAGCATAAGACCAAACTAGTCTTTCTTAATGTGGTTGACAGTTGCATGGCCTGGCAAACGGAGGGGCCCCTGGCAGTGGCAAGAGGATTTATCCCTAATGGATATACTCGCTTTTGGGGAACCTATTTTCTTTGGAGGGATACTTTGCTCAGCCTAGATATAGTAGGGAGGGCCTTGAACCTTCCCCAAAGCAATGTACCTTACCCTTTTTGAGGAGTGTATGAGGGGTGGGGAGGCAAGTAGAGGTAATGGGAGGTAGGGAAGAAGTGGGAATTTGGATTGGTATGTATAATGGAAAAAGATTGTTAGCTTTTTTTATTTTTTTAAAAAGTCTAAAGAAACAAAATAAATGGCAGGGAAGGAGGTAGTAGAAATAAATGATTAGGAAAATGAGGTGAAAGCAATTTTGCCAAAGACAGCTTTTAAAAGGACTGTGATGTTGAGCCAGTGACATCAGGCTCTTTTTTGCAGTTCCCACTTCCCTGAACATCACAGTGTACACCAAACTTTAATTCTTTTGCCTCTAACTTTCCATTTGTTGGAATTTTTGCCAAATACTTCTACACCTGGCTAATTTTTTCAAGGATTCCTCAGCATGTGCTGAGGTTTGTATTTTATCCTGTGTTCCTAGCCTATTAGTCTGTCATTCAATAATGGAGAAATAATCTTAAAATTACAATTATGATGTAGATACCAGGCAATAGTAGTAATGGAAACACTTGGACTTAGTACATGGCTTATTGATAATGAGAAGGGAATTTTGCTGGAATATATAAGAGAGAGAGAGAAAGAGAGAGAGAGAGAGAGAGAGAGAGAGAGAGAGAGAGAGAGACTAAGAAGTTCTTTGTTATCATCCTGAAATTCCAAACTCAAGGACACATAGGGCAAGAATGTCTAGAAGGACGAGAGTCAGAAGTTGCAAGCTGATCATTTAATTGATGTTGTGAAGCTATAGTTTTGACCCTACTGGGCCAATAGAAGAACGTAGAGAGAGCGCGTCATCTTATTCATGTTCTGTAATAAACAAATCATGAAGGCAGGTTACAGAGAGGACATGACATGTCAAACATAAACAATAAGAACATGATAAAGAAAAAACATGATGAGATCTGTCTATATGTATGAAATGAAGAGCCCAAGCAAGGAGCAGAGGATGTCAGCAAGAAAAGGGATCTTCTTTCAAAGAATGTACGAGACACAAAATAATTGTGTAACACAAAATTTCGAGATAATATTCCTCTAAAAATAGACTTTCTCTCTTGAACAAGTCATTTAATAGTTAATAAAAATATTTGAAGTATTTTGATTAGTGAGTTTATACACTCTTAGAAATAAAGGAGTTTGTTTTTTTTTTTCAGGAGTATAAATGTAATTCACCCCTGTCTTTGGATTCTAGTTTACTGAGAAACAATGGCCTAGGGACACCCTAATGATCTGAGCCCTTAGAAAGATTGTGGTGAACCTTGCTGGTTTTTAGGCAGAGGGGATCGATGCTGCTGTGGGTCTCCCTGTGATGCTGGGCCTTGCTGGTTTCCAGAATGAGGAAGGTGATCATGCTGTTAGTTTCTTCCTTGTGGTGGTCTCTGGAGAAGAATTCCACATTGGTTCTTATTAGCAGAGGGTCTTTGTGACAATCCTGGAGAAAGTAAACTCTGACTGGGGATCTGGATTAGACTCTGAAAACCTGAATGAGTAAAGTAAATAACAGATGAGCTTAGTAATAGCTAACTTTGTTCTCCTTTATCTCAATGACCTTTACACACAGCTTCTTTTCCAGCAACCTCTCCCTCAATAGCAACTCTCCTTATATTTCCTGAAAAGCTCGTGTTAAACCATGGACTTGGATGGCATTCATGCACTCACAAGTCGTTTCCCAAAGTCCATGAGCTCTTTAGCAACTTAGCTTATTCAGAATCTGTTTCTTCACACAAAAGTAAAACAAGAAATGGATTTAAGCATGTGAGTTTTGTTTCAGTTCATATTATATTTTGGGACATAACTGTTTTTTCATTTTGTGATCCTAAACCATAGAGACAGTTACTGTGTTAAAGCTAAAGCAGCTTGTTCAGAAGCTTAGACTCAGTTTGAGAAATATTAGCAGGGAAAAAGAAAGGACAAAAGTAGCAGTCCACATAGTATTCAATGAATAAATATGATAAAAGTTTTCTGCTATGGTTTCAATACATTATTTGATTCAGAGTCATGGGTAAAAAAGATAGTTAAATATTATTACATTTTTACATTTACAAGAAAATATTTTATATTTTCTTAATGATATCAAATACTGCAATAAACAAAACAGGGGTTGGAGTAAGCCATTGTGGAACTCTTGGTACCACAAGAGAGTCAGAATCAGTAAACTGTATTTGAACTCATTTTCCTAGCAACCACTTCTGTGGGATAATGTTAGGTTCCATGGGAAATCCAATAACCGACCACCAGACATGTATGTATTCAACAAAAGCCTTTATTCCAGCATTCAGTGGTCAGTCACCTGACACAGTGGTAAAATGACAGCTCTGAAAATAGCTCACAGGCTGCTTGTAAACAATATTTGGGCAATTCCATGGAGGGGAGGTTAGTCTGGGGGATGTTGTGGGTTTAAGCAAAAAGTCTACTGATTATTACAGGATTGCTTGCTGGTTTTAATGGTTAGAAACTTTCCAACTGCAGTACGGGAGAAGCTATCTTTAGCCAGCAGAAGACTGTGGGGCAGCAGCTGATTGGTTGTCCCTGAGTTGTGGTCTATCCAAGAACTGCTCATTCAGTTCTAGTAAACTGAAACTGAGAGAAAGTTTCTGACCAGGATATTAGGAACCTGTCATGGTGTTGTTTGGCTCTCATTACAAAATAACAATTACTCCTATTTTCAGTGCACCAGTCCTCAGGTTTATTCAAATTATTGCCCTCCCTGACACCCACCCAAAATGGTCCTTAGTATCAAGGTTGGAGAGTGTTTGTAATTTGGGGAAAGTTGCATCCATTAACTAATTAAAGTAGAAGTGATAGGTACTGAAGAAGTAAAAAAAATCATCCTCCTTACTAACTACAGAAAAGGGGATTGATGAACAAGGTGTTGATAATAGTGGGAAAGAGTATTCATAGAAGACCATTGGGATGTAAAGCAAAGGACAGAATCAGAAGTGAGTTCACCAAAGCAACTTGAAAACTATGGGGATGAACCCACAATCTGTCCATCATCTAAGGGAACTTTTAGACAATGTCTGTGAATTGATCAGATAGGGAAATTATTCAGCACCCATGGTGCCTGTTATGCTAAATATCAACTACTAACTCACAGCATGAAATTCTCTTTTAGTCCTCCCTCTTTTCCCTACAATCTGATTGCTTACACTGATAAGTCATATATGTATGTGTGATATTATATATATATATATGTATATGTATGTATATACACTCAGTAACTTGAAATATTCCTATCTTTCTGTCTTACTTATTAAACAAATTCTTGTCTTATATTTCCATGTCTTTTCAAACAAAGGAATAAGGAGAATCATTTTAGTTCATACACACACAACTGCTAACACATTGAGATATTAAATAAGAGCAGAGAAAAATAAAAACTGAGAAGATGTTTTTATTTTTCTGTCCAATAGTTTAAATTTTACTATTTCATTTCCTGTCCGTAAAGTGACTGTGGCCTCTGTTTCTCTCTATCATCTTCCCTTAATACTCACTACAGCAAGGCTGTAACCAGTCGATTTTAACTACCAGTGTCTTCAAAACTGAGCCTTTCCATTTCCTAAACACTCTGAGGCTTCATTTATCTGTCATCTCCTGTCCTCCCTCCTGTCTCTCTCCTCTCCTTCAGTGCTGTGTCCTGTTCTTTGAACAGAGTCACAGCATCCACACCCATATTGACATAACTAGTTTCAGAGCAGAGCTCAGGGCCAGCAAACCACTGTGAGAAGGACTGCCAGCAGTTTGAAGGAGGCTTTGGAGTTTTTCCCAAACATAGAATTCCACTCTATGTTATTCTGTATTTACCAAAGCAGGAAATCTTGCATCTCTGACTCTGCACTGGGATTTTTACCCAGCAGGATGAGGTAGGGAAAAGATGCCAGTGTCTCCTTTCTAAAAGGTAGAACAGATGATAAGAGTAAATTTGAGAGCAATAACATGCAAGACAATAGCCCAAATATTGATGCTGGAGGATTATCATTATATGAATCTCATTTTATTTGGTGCGATTTTTCTATACAATATTCTTTATTGGTAGATAGGAGTAACATATGCACACATGTGCTTATTTTGTCAACAATGATCTATATGCAAATTGAAGATGGCCCCGGTCTCTCATCAGTAGTATGGCTCAACCACCACTTATTTGTGTATTGTACATATAGGGATACACATTGTAGTTAGTTAAGAATGATGGTGTTGATTACATCTTTCTGTAAATTTGAACTAATTGGGACACCACACTTGGAATTTGTAGCTTGTTGGGCCTCAGCAAGACTTCCCATTCTCTTGATGTGACCCAGGAACCTTAGTTGGTAAAACCACATGACCTAAAACATGATTAAATCCCAGCAGAAATGGCCACAGAACCACATGAGATTTACATTAATCTGTCAGTCCTTGACACATTTTACCATTTTACATTTCTAATATCCATTCACAGCTCCGTTTTCCAAAGTATTCTATCCAGTTACAGAGTTGAGCAAGACAGTCTGCTTAATCCCCTCAAAAATCAACTGCATACAGTCACAATGTTTTTCAGTCAACAATAGGCTTGTCCTCAGGATAACAATACAGTTTATGTGTAACATTTTGAGAGCACTGTATCTCAATATTCTCTTTCTGAAGAAATTTTCTTCATATTGTGTTTTATGACTCAGTCCTTAATTTTTTCACTTCATCTTAAACTTGGATGTTCTTCAGACATTAAAAGAGAACTCTTCTATTTTTGTCTTCTGATTAAGAATATGCAAAATGTATGCTGATTAAGCATTTACATTTATTTTCATGATTCATGTCTCATTCTTTTTTTCAAAAATTGTTAGCAAATCTTGCAAGTCTATCATTTCCTCCTTTCTTTTAATCTTACCTTTACTCTTACATCTAGGCATTTCTTTCGCATTCTTTCCTTGCAGCAATTAGTCTTTGACCATCTCTTAACAACTTAGACTCTCTATAGAATTTATTTGTGTCTTTTTAAGGTATAATTCAAGGCTTGTGGTATTTGGGGACTGTTTAACTTGAGGGAAGGCAAAGTGGGCCATGAAAGGATAAACCTAAATTTGGGTCCCTCTTGTATTGTGTGATACTGGACTCTGGGCTATGCATGTGAATGCCAATCTGGCCATATCTGTCTGACTATAGTGAACATATAGAAAGTCTCCCTCATCAATGAGTTATGGATGCTACAAGCAATATGATCCTTAGAGAATAATCAGAGTCACAGTTGAATTTCTGCAGTTATTACATTTGCTCTCTACTTTTTTGCAGTTTACCAACCTTTCTTTGCTATTCTAAAAGCAGAGCTATTTTCCCCATTTCCGTGAGATTTCTACTAAACAAGAGTTTCTTGCTCTTGACAGGTCTTTCTGTTTATGAACATAACACATTCTGTAACTTCCATAGAAACTACAGAGAAAGATAGCCAAAACTAAGTGGCCCTGTCCAGGTGGTCATAATTAAGGAGCATAGTGAAGGTTCATGTGAAGTATTAGCACTGAGTAGTCACATTCTTGGTAGAAGCCAGAATTTTCCTTAATTATTTACATACTGGAACATAGTACTTGATTCTTCCAAATATCACTCAGATCAGGATATTTCTCTAACCTTCTCAGTGTCAGAAATGTGTGAAAGAGATTATTATATCATGGTAAAAAAAATCACCTGTGATCTCATCAGACACAACAAAGGAACTGAGGATGGACTCAAAACCATAAGGAGAAATATAACACGCTTAAAGACAAATAATAAAATCTTGAAGCACATAGCCTTTATGTAAGTTTTCCTCAGTACATAAGGATGTATATTCTAAATTCATAACATATATATCTAAATATGCTAGTAATATAGAATTTGTGATTTATATTAAATATTCTATATTAGTTCAATACTGATGTTGAGAAAAATCTGTTATATAAGTAAAGCATATTTGCACAAAAGGTTTTTGTCTGCAAATTCGAGAATAATGTTATATGTAAGTCAATTTCTCAGAGAATTTTATCCTTGGCTTTCTTTTCTTTGTTCACATAGGGTTTGTCTGGTACATATGTGGAGCTGTGTCATCTAATGCCCTTTTCTTATAAGACACAGTCATTTTGATGGTACTGGCTAATAATTGTGCATTTTATTTCACATTTTAACTAGTTACATTTGTTCTTTGAAAGTTTGATTCATGTATATAATGCAGTTTGACCATTCTAACTTAATAATCTCTCCTAGTTCTTACATCCCTGTGAAATCTTCCTCCTCCCTACAAATCCCTTCTTAGGTTCATATCTTTTTTGTTATCTTTTATCACCCACTGAGTTTCACAATAGATTCATTTGACTTTGGGTGCAAAATTGTCCATTGCATCCCAAAGATGAGGCAATAAACAGCTAAAGACGGTGAATCTGATTTGCTTATTATCTATCAACATCCACTGAAATTATACCAGCTCTGGATACCTGTACAAGATTTGTTCAAGATGAACCCGACTTAAAATGTATGGGGAGAGTTTAACAATGCTTCACTCTTATCTGAGTATCTTGCCAGTTGATGGCTGCTAAGGGAGTAGAGTCAGATTTCTTTAGACATATGACTACTTATAAGTTGTCTGTTTTCCAGTGGATGGCATCACTCCTATTAGAATATAGGCAACACCCATTGGGTTTAGAGGAATATAAAAAGTAATGTGTACACATGATGTTAGGAAAGTGAGATGTTGTGCATATGGAATGAAAAATAGGTAGGGATTAAACATGAGTATGTCCAAAATATATAAATACATGTATGAAGTTCTCAAAGAATAAAAATAAACTATTACATTAAAAACTATTCCACCCCATTTTCTATGCCTCCAGTTTCAATTTATGTAAATCCTAGTATTTGCCCTACTTCAATCCTCTCTCTCCACCATAGACACTTTCCAGTTTTCTGCTCACAATAGATATCCCAAATTAAAAACAAAAATCACACTGAAACTATGAACAACTTAAGAGAGAAAACATGGCATTTGACTCCCTGACCTGTTTTATTTTACTGAAGATAAAAAGCATCAACTTTATTTCTCTATTACATATTTCATAATTTCATTTTTTCTTTAGTGCTCAGCAGATTAGGATTGTATATGTGCTCCATATCTTCATTATTCATTCAGCAGTTGATAGACATCTAATCTGATTCCATTTCATAGCTAATGTGAAAATGGCAGCAATGACCATACCTGTCTATTTCTCATAGGTTATAAAGTCCTCTGGGTCTGTGTCTAACAGTGTTTCAGTTGAGTTGTATAACAGATCTACTTTTAGCTTCGTCTGAATCTCCACACTGATTTTTTCATTTGGTTCAATCACTCTGGCCAAATAATCTGAGGTATTGAACCTTAAGTATTCAACAAGATCACAAAAGGCAACAAGACAAATTACTTTGATAACACTTTTCAGTCGTATTTCCATTAATGAGCTTAGTTTTAGCAATTTTTAAAAATATAAGTATTATTTTATGATTCTCCTTTTTTGTCTAATTACTGTATGTAACAAACAATGTGACTCTGTTTTCAGTGTATATGACAGTATAATCATTGTTGCACACTTACAACTTGTACCTGATTTCTCTTTTAGAGGGATTTGTCTTTCATCAAGCTTTAAAACCCATTTATTGTCTATCACAACTTATATCAGTGATTTTACTTGCCATAGAAGAACTTTCAATAGAAAGTAGTGTATTATATATAGTATATATAGCTCTAAATTCATAAACACTTTCCCCTTTCCTTAATAACATATGTATTATTAAGACTATTAATAGCTGTGGGCTGTTCTCTTCCTGGAAGAGAGTCTAGCTCTCTGAATGTCTCAGGAAATAGCCTTATTATCAGCCTCATTCTCTTTCAACTTGATCTCTAAAGTCATTCTTGATATGAATGATTTATAACAATGACATGGACAGCTATTAAGTGAGTGTGAATGAACTGTTGCATGACCTTCTGTCTTAGGAGGAGTGTGGTGGCTTGAAAGAAAACAGCCCCCAAAGAAGTGTACCTATTAGGAGGTATAGCATTGTTGTAGTAGGTATGGTCATGCTGGAGAATATTTGTCACTGTGGAGCTGAACTTTAAAGTTGTGTATGCTCAAGATACCTCCCAGCACCATGGGCTACTTCTCATTGCCTGTAAGATGTAGAACTCTCAACTTTTTTTTCAGTACCGTGTCTTTCTCCATGCTGGCATGGTCCCTGAAATGGTGATAATGGAATAAAACTCTGAAACTGTGAGCTGCCTTTTAAATTAAATGCTTTTAGTTAAAAGAGTTGCCATGATTATAGTGTGTCTTCATAGTAATATAAACCCTAACTATGCCAAGTTGTTGCAATGAACTGAGGTATCGCTGTGATAGACCTGACCATGTTTTTATTTGAAGGTTTTTGGACTTTGGTTGTGGTCCTTTTATTAGTAAAGCAGTGGAATGCTCTAAGCACTGCTTAACAGGCCACATTATCAGGAGCATGAAAAACAATGGTGATGAGATTGACTTGAATTGTAGGGATCATGAAGTTTCAGAGGCAAAGAATGTTAGTATGTGGACTAGGGACTGGCTTTGTGATATTTTCGTGTATAATGCGGCTGTTTTGTCTAGAAAGTCTGCCTGAGTTTAAAGTGAAAAGTTTTGGATTAGTTCCATTGGCAGAGGAAATCTCAAAACAGCCTAGTAGAGACTCTGTTGTGCAGTTCTTAGAGTTGACTCTGATGAACATTTACAATGAAAAGGAGCAAGCTGAAGAAATAAAAGTTCAAATGTACAGATTGATAAATAGGGGCACCAGGAAGTTAAATAAAGCTAAATACTGTGCTCAAGGAGACAATGGATAAAGAAATAGAATAAAGGATATGGTGAGTTCTGGTTTAGATCCCACCCAGCTAAGTTTCCAACATATGATAAAGAATTAAAGAAAAGTTAAGAGTTGAGTGTGGTGGTATAAACCATGAATCCAAGCACTTGTGAGGCAGAGGCTGGCAAGTCCCTGAGATTAAGGCCAGTATGACCTACAGAGCAAGTACAAGAGCAGCCAAACTTAGGCAGTGAATCAAAGGGGTCATGTTAATGCCCCAACAAGCAGCAGACCTTGACAACTTTGGCCATATGGATCTAGAGGGAATGATTGAAAGAAGGGGATATGGAATTTGTCTCTTTTAGGGCTCACCATGACAGGCTCAACCGAGGCCACCCATATATCACCAAGGATCAGATCATCCAAGTGGAAAGTACTTGATGTTCTAAAGTGAGAGCTCCTTCTGCTCCTTCAGACAATAGCCTTTAAGATACCAGCCTATTTGGGTATGGTCTCCTTTGCTTTAAAAGCAGCAGTAGCCATGCACTCTCTTGCTTCCAGCTCCTGCTTCTGACTGCTGGACTCTGTTCCTCTTCTCTCAGAGGACTGTTGTCTACGACAGTGATCTCTAAGTTTTTCCCCTTAAATAAATAACCATCTTATAAATCATAACTCCAAACTGTTCTGGGATTGTTTTGTGACTTATGTCTTCAGGATACCTGCCAAATAAAGCTGCTCACATGGAGTAGAAGCAGCCCAAAAGTACGAAGTATGTTGCAGTCAACAAAGCCAAAAGGAGTTGGAGATCTAAAGAACACTTTCTCATTAGACAGGGAGATGCAGAGTATGTAGTTTGCCTACCTAGTTTTTGGTCTTGCAATGCTCTCTTCCCTATGTTTTGGAACAATAATATATATTCTGTGCCATTATATGTTGGATCTGTTTTTTTGTTGTTGTTGTTTTGATTGTGATTTTGAGGGGATGGCAGTTAAGAGATTGTAAGAATCTTGGAAGTAATTTTGAACATTTAAGTGTTGTTGAGACTGTGATAGACTATGAAGACATTGAAGTCATAATGTATTTGGCATTATGATATGGCTACAGATTTATGGGGTCCAAGGAGTGGAATGTGAAGTTGAAAAAAGTTGTCCCCAAATGGGTGTGGCACCATTAGAAAGTATGACTATCTTGTAGAATGTCTAGTCTTATAAAAAGAAATGTTTCATTGTGGAGGTAGGTTTTGAGGTCTAATATATGCTTAACATACTGCTCAGTGTGAGAGACCATGTAGCAGCTCTGTCTCCAGCACCATGTCTGCCTCTATTCAGTTATATTCCCCACCATGATTATAATTGACTAAATCTCAGACCCTGTAAGACACCACCTCAATGAAATGTTTTCATTTGTAAGATTTGCCATGGCCTTGGTTTCTCTTCACAGCAAAAAAAAACCCTCTAACTAAGATAAAGATGGTCTATGAATTATAATAATACCATCTCCATAACTAAGCATTCTAACAGATTAATTAGAAAAAAATATATGTGTGGCGCACTGCTTGACCAGCAAGCAAGAACGACCACAAGTTGAGGATTCTTCTCTGATGACACTTTATTGGAGCCTCTTGGTTGAAGGGAGAGCAGGAAGCGAGAAAGAGCGAAAGCCAAGCGGCAATTGCTTTTCTAGGGTGGAGGTACTGTCCTGATTGGTGAATACCATTCTGCTGAAGCCCGGGGCTTCGGGATTGGCTAGGGAACAAGGCTCAATTGCGCATGTACAAGCAAAGGGCGCTCAGCCCCACCCAGCACTGCCAAAGAAGGATTTGTTTACCTCCAAGTTGCAGGACCACCAGTGCCATATTGTAATGGCGATATCTGGACGGCTCCTTACATATATGTATATATATATGCATTTTGACAAATTATTGTGGGATTGGTCCATAATTTTATTTGAATATATAGTCTAAAATCTTTATCACCCTTTATAATATTGTATATATGTGCCTAAAATCTTTACACACACAAATACATTGTTTCTTACCTTATACAGTATATGTATATATGAATATATTTATATGTGTGTGTGTGTGTGTGTGTGTGTGTGTGTGTAAACCTTACATCCATATCCACACACATATACACATACACATGATGTAGAACATGTCAGACAAGGAGGGGAATGCTAATAAGGGAATCCCACACTAACTTTGAATAAGGACTTTCTTTACCAAAAAAGAAACTCATGGATCACAGTGAGAAAATAGGAATAGGGTCTCACATTCAGGTGTGGCATACAGAAAAAAGAGGGATGAGCAGTTGGGACTCTAGCTATTTGGTACACAAGCCACACCCAAACCTGTTCTAACCTCTTAAAGGCCATTGAATGAAGGACGTTTCCCACCAGCTCCTCCTTTTGTCTAAATAAGAGAGTTCCATATCCATGCCAAAACTATATACAATAAAAAGAAATATCAAGTGTAAAATTAAAATTACAACCAGCATAAACAAAATTAATCAAGAAACATATACTAAATATTTTAATATCATTTACACTAAGGAATCTAAGTCTTGGATTACGAATGGCTGGGCTATATCCTAAGAGGAAAGTAATTTTAAGTCCACTGAAGGCCTGAGAAGGGAGATAATATTGCTTGAGTAGGCAGGAAGTGCAACCAAGCAGCTTCCAAAAGTTGGAAAAAATGACAGAAATAACCAGACACCTGGACAATCAACAAAAGTCTCATTTGGAATATTGGCGGAGACAACTTTGGCTAAGGCCTAGAGTAACTGACAGACCATTTTCAGAGGCAGGAAGAATTTCAAAACTGTCTTATTCTGTCTTGGCAAGATTTGACAGTCTTTTTTCCTGTATCCTGCTTGTCAGTCTGGACACTGTATTTTGTCATTAGACAAGGCATGGGCTCCAAGTGGAGTGTCTTAGGTGCTCAACATTTTTTCAGGAATAGACTGGTACTACCAGGATCAATCATGTCTCATGTCAAAAAAATCCTACAGTTCTTTGAAGCGTTTGATGATTACCTATCTATGCAAAATACATCTCTACATATCTAAAGAGCCTGATTAGTAGAACTATAAGTATGACAAACATGAATGGCCATTTACTTATAATACTTAATACCTGTATAACTTAAAGACTAAGGCTTCATATTAGAATATTAAACAATCTTTAAACAACTGTGCAGCAAATGAGGACAATGACCTCAAAATGTAAACTGGAACATCTGTGCCAGTTCACTACTGTGTGCTTCTCTTTTGACAGGAGTTTACTAAATTTGAAATTTATGAAATTATTCACACCCTATTCACTACTGGGTTTTTCAAGTGGGAATTTCTTCTCCAAGGAGCCTTCAAAGACAGGTTTTTCTCTTTGTAAATTAGTCTTTCTCAAGACCTTAAACTGATAAAATTGATTTGTTTGCTGTCTAAATTTCTTCTCTGTGGATTCAGTTAAGAGTTACTTCACATCCAATACAGTACACAGAAATTTGTTTATTTTCTTATCTGACAAAATTTTAACTTGGAGAACAGTTATGGGATCTTATGGGCAACCCTGCTTTGATACCCCTTGGAGGAGGGTCATTAGAAGTTGGGTGAGTAGGAAAGCATGTAGCTGCAGACTCATTGATTGTAGAAATCAGGCTCACCTATAAATTGCCCCACCTTGCATCCAACATGTTTCAGTGAATGAATCTTTGGTCCTGGCCTCCTTCTATTGGTTCCATGGATCAGGCAATCGAATGACAACTGTCGTCATGTACTGTGAAAGATGCCAGCTTGACCCAAGGGAAGCCATTAGTGCACATGCTAATGCCTACCAGTCTACCAAAGGATGGTCCTGGCTTGCTCAGACATTCAGACTGTTTTCCTCTTATATATCCACCCTCTTATTTAATTTCTTGTCAGATAGTGGAAGCTGAGGTTCTAGGCCACAGCCATATTGTCCCCACATTGGAGAGCACTCAGCATAATGAATTTTGCCTATATTAGGTTGACTCGTCATACAGACCTTACTGATCACTGACTACTGACTCTCAAGGGGTGACTACACGAGAAAACATACCAAGATTGAAGAAGTGCCCATCAAATGGGAGCCTTATGGATCTCTGTGAGGGAAGCCTGAACTGCCTCAAGAGGAGGGACATATTCTGGATGTTCAAGTGCTATGAGAACCAGGAGTACGGACATATGCTGTAGCAAACACTTAAGGATAATGATTAACAATACAACAATATCCCTAAATGAAGGCATATGTAAGAGGGAATGAATGAAAGCTGGAGTGGGTCCCCAAGCCACATTAACAATTTGTGTAGCATTAACAAAAAGGGCTTTGGCTCTTTCTCCGGAAGTGTTGGTATAAAGAAGGGTATTAATAAAATCACAACCCCCTCAAATCTAGACCAGGGTGTCAAAGGTCCAAACTACTGTTCGGGCCACAGAGATCCCAATTTCCAAGTATGGTATCAACCAGGTTAGCATGGAAGCTCAGGCCAGATATGAGGGAGTAATGGAGGCATTATAGAGTTGGTGGGAAGAAACATATGTATATCGTTGCCTTCGGGTTAATATCAGAGAAGGTTTTTGCTACTGAAGAATGGTAGGGTCTCACCATTAAACCAGAGGAAGGGTGAGATATGAGGCAGGAAGGCCCAATACTTACAAGCTGGACTGAGACTCTTCTCATTGAATGTGAGGAAATTCAGATGAAATAGGGTCCCATGCAAGCCCAAATGAGGATCATGTTTAGCATCTGCTGAAGTGACCTTGGCCAGAAGATCTTTGAGAGTTCTGTTTGTTCTTTCAACACTGGCCCTGAGGGATGACATGATGCCAAAGGTATGATTTATCTTCCAGAAAAAGATGAATTCATTAAATCACTTGGAAGATTAGGCAGAGAAATTGTCAGATTTTAGGTCCCAAGGCACACCCAGGACCAATATTGCAGACTTAATAACATGGGAAACCTTTTCCTATGATAGGGCAATGGCACGGGATAAGGAAGAGCAAGTATACAAACGTATATGGAAAGAGCAGAGACTGCCAAATGAGAGGTTAGTGGGTGATATCCATTTGCCAGATTGCATTTGGTAAAAGACTGTGAGGGTTTAACACTGTTTAAGACTGTTAAAATACAGTTGAAGAGTACTAAGGGTGCAATGCAGGTACAAGGTGCACAGGGCCATGTCAAATGTTTGCATAGAAAGATAGGTAGATCAAGAAGGTGATTATGAAGGTTTCCTGGAAACAAATAAAATTGTTGATGTAATGCCTGAGCTTGCTCAAAGAGATCAACATCAATGATCATAATCATAGTGTCTGTTAGCTCATTACCTCAGAAAAAAATTCCAGAAACACCAGAATGAGACAGACTATGGGACATATACCATGGTAGACTTTTTGATTCATGACATCCTAGAGAGACCTCATAGAAATTTAGAGAAGACTGGAAGATTCTATGATATTGGAGAAGGACAGTACATGGACAGCTTGGACCACATATTGCTTGTCAGAGAAAATATTGATGGGCTCTGGATGGCATCGCATGAAGACCCAAAGGAGTGCAAAGAGTTCACCCAATTGTATGGAACCCAGATTGAGAATGATGTTGAACACATCTTTAGTACCATTGTATTGTACCAAAATACCAAAAATAACTTTTTTTTTTAGAATCTGAGAAGACCATGGATGCTTGAGGAATACTGCAGAATAGGTAGTGATATAGGGTTTTATTTCAAAAGGGAGTGAAGACATAGCAGAGATTATCCTGTGGGAGGTGATTGTCTCTAGCACCAGTTAACCAGCGACGAGTTGTTGAAAACTGATAGTCTTACCAGAGATTTTGAGAATAGCAGAGGGAAAATGTAAGAATAATCTTATCAGACTTGTGGTTGTAAATCCTGTGAGTCAATGCATGGCCCTTTAAGCCAAGGCAAAAAGCTTGTTCAGAATTTGAAGTGACCTTGTGGAGGTCTCCAAATGCCTGATGAATCTATATTAGGGGCCCTTGTTGGCATAGAGTCCCCAAGAAGCCAGAGTATATCTACCACATAATAGCCAAGAGGTGCTCTGTGGGGTCATTCCTACCCAAGGAGGAGGAGGGCAAGAGGAAGAGAACCTTGTTTAGAACCCAGAGAGCATTGGGTAATAGCTGAATCTTGACAGAGAGGCATGTGGGACCCTCCAACAAGTAAATGAGATGGCATATCTAATGGGCCAGAATTAAAAGAAACAGCTTGAGCTAATAAATTATACTACATAGGTGTTGATGTTCAACAAGCGGATTGTACTCTTGGGAGGTCAATCTGAAAGATAATGGCCAAATCTCCTGAAAAATAGAGAACCCCAAGAATGTATAAAAGTGGATTGTATCTTTTAAGGAAAAAATCTATAAATTTAGAGAGAGGTTAGGTTGCTAAAAAGAGCTTGAGACACCCATTATAGGTAAGTGACTTTAGAATGTGTAATAACAATATCATTAATTTAATGGATGAAGAGGACTTCCTCTGGAATTTTTTTGTAGGAACTTTGAGACATATTTGACAGATAGTAGAACTATTTTTATGCCCTCAGGTAGTACAGTTCATTGGTGTCTTTGTGCTGTTTTTTTTCATATTAAGTTCTCATGACTGTAAAAACAAAGCATCATCTGTCCACAGGCACCAGGGGTATTTGAAAGAAACCATGCTTAACACTGAATACAAAAATGTGGTGTGAAGGGGGTATATTCCCATCTTTCCCATTTGATCATTAATCGCATGCAGGTCTTGGAAGAATTGTTAATGACCTGATTTCTTTTGGATAACAAAAAAGAGGTATTGTGTCTACTGGCGGATGACTCCAAATGCCAAGTTGTTCTTTGATTAACTCTTTAAGTGCCCATAATTTGGGTTC
This sequence comes from Myodes glareolus, assembly GCF_982192425.1. Lineage (NCBI taxonomy): Eukaryota > Metazoa > Chordata > Mammalia > Rodentia > Cricetidae > Myodes > Myodes glareolus. Next base: position 20,100,600 of record NC_142028.1, read on the forward strand.
ATTGGTAGGTCACTGCTCCACCCAGACATTACCATTAGAAAGCCAGGAGAGGAGTATAAAATTTGGTAATAAGTTTTTCTTGGTCTCTATTTGGGAAATGACCTCTAGAATTAGAGATATTATTCTATTGGAGAAAGGGGTGATATGCATCCCGAGAGGCAATTTTGTCAGGGTAATGACATCATCAAAAGATGCATGGTAATTTATAGGTAGGAAGACTCTGATATCTTCCAAAATGTCCCTCCCCCAAATGTTATGAGGGACATTAGCTACTTTGAAGGAAAAGGAGTACTGATTGAAAGATCCTTCCAGTGGACAAGCAATATGGTAGTGTGGGAATCCTGTTGTCTGCCCACTCCGCTGATGATGGAGCCAGTCTGAAACTTCCAGTAGGGGAATAGGAGAGCTTCAGTCACTGTGAGAATGGTAATATTTTCTTCCTTGTCCATTAACCCTTTAATAGGTTGTCTATCCAGATATATGGTCATTATAGTAGGGTGGAGGAAAACAGTCAGGGTCCAGAATACGTTGGGGATGGGATCATTCCCTTTTACTGGTGGGGCTGAGGGATGTCCCAATAGGAATTTAAAGTATCAGGGTTGTCCAAAGGCTGTGAACAACAGTTGTTAGCTCATGAAAGACTTTGTATCTGGGAGAATATGTCTTTAGACAAGAGTTAAGGCAGTCATGTCATAGGTGGCTGGACTTATTACTACCCAAACATGGTAAGTCTATCACGACAGAAGGACCCTATCAGTCAGAAGATTATTGACTGTCTGACAAGAGGGCATTGATGAAGACAGTCAGAGCAGCAATTGGACAAGAATCAGAGTCAAGGTCCCTGGTGGCCAGCATCCATTTATAGATCTCATTCTTATTGCAAACATTCTGGATAGGTGCACTAAGCCCTTCTCATGTCAACTGTATAATCAATAATTCCCAGGTTGAGCCCAGAGCCACCATTTGTTCCACCATGTCAGTGACTCATGTTAGGAATAATTCCTCAGACAATTAAACAAGGATGCAGAAATAAACAGAAGGGTCATGAAAAGTGCATGTCTTAAGGGACTTAAATGACAGGTCTGAGACCTACTGGAAATAAACATATTGTCCAGTGGTGAGCATTTCTAGGGTGTTTTCAAGCACATAGTGAAGGTTAAGATGGGACTGTGACTCTACCTGATCATCATAAGATGAGTGCCAATTAAGGAAGATCACTGAATCTAAAACAGTCTGAAAAGGATGGTACCAGGCATAATGGTTTTTAATTGTATAACCTATTCTTGAAGGACTTGTTCAAAGTAGGGAGAGTCTGGGACACATTTGGTAACAGCTTTCTGGACAAAGGAAACTTCATAAGTGTTGTAGGCACCCATGGTTGATTAACTGTGTTCAAGCCCATGAAAACATGGAAGGACATGGTTGGACATTCTTCTAGGATGGGGGTAGGCAAGGAAGATTCTGCAACACAAACTGGGGAAGCAGAAGAGGGAGTGGTGTGCCATGGGCTATATGTTGTTTTAGGTTTGATACCAATGTTCCTGCCATGGGTACTTGGGTGGAGGAGTGAAGGATGGGATAGGAGTGGGAAGGATTGAACATTGCTTTGAGATAATGGTCTTGTACTGTATTAGAATCTGTTACTTGTATTTTAATAAAATGCTGATTTGCCAGTAGCTAGGCAGGAAGTATAGGCATGGTGACCAGAACAGGAGAATTCTGCAAAGAGAAAAGTTTCAGTCTTCACTTTTCACCCAGACACAAAAGAAGCAAGATGAGACTGTCTTGCTAATAAAAGGTACCAACCCACGTGGCTAACACAGTCAAGAATAATGAGCTAATTTAAAACGTGAGAATTAGTTAACAAGTATCCTGAGCTAATAGTCCAATAGGTTTAATAAAGAGCTAAGTGACCAATAGTTAGGCATGAAGAGGTTAGGTGGGGGAACCCAGTTGAGCGAATGCAGGAAAAGAAAGGCAGTGTTCACATGAGATGTTGAGAGCTGCAAAATGAACTTGCCATTCTGAACAGGGGCACCAAGCCATGTAGTAGTACATAGATAAAAAATACGGGTCTATATACTATAAGAGCTAGTTAGAGACAAGCCTAAACTGTCAGCCAAACATTTATAACTAACATGTCTTTGTGTCATTCTGTGGAAACTGACTGAAGGAACAAAAAATGTCTGCCATCATTGGAACACAACATAGCCTTAGTCACTACAAGCTGACCTGACTCCACTTTCTTGGCTCCGAGAAGATGAGTCTCTGATGACAGTGAATAAATTATTTGAATAAGGGTGCTGGTATCTGTAGGGGTCGTCCTTCCACGCCACCCACATCTCACGAGTTCCATATTGTCCTAGGGGTTAAAGCACAAGACGCACACACACAGATACAGAGTTCCAGTCATCCTCAAGAAGAGAATGCCCCTTTATTCAACTAAATCCAGGGTTAAAATACCTTTGGCCCCAGTAAAGGAAAACTCCTCCCACCCAGAGGGGGCTGGGGAAACTGGCCTCTGTGGGAGTTTTTCCCCAGGCAGGTGGTCGAGGGTTCAAGGCAATGTCAGACAGGTTAGATGGGCCTTGGCTCCTGAGCTTCTTTGAGGCAGGTTGAAAAATTACCATTTTAAAGTAAAATAGATCCCTCAAGCTAATGTACCAGGCTGTAGCAGAACCAAGGACTGAACTAGCAGGAAGCTTAGCTGGTTAGCGTAAACATTATTTGCATCCAGTATTTTGGTCTCAAGGATCAGGGAGGACAGGGTCCCACAGGTATCAGCATGGGGTGAGGGACTGGAGTATAAGGCCTGACTTGCATTACTATAAATAAAGAACATATAGAAATGATGTAAAAACAGTACTTGTATATGAAATTCTCAAAAATGCTAAAACAAAAAACAATTGAAAAAGAAATAGAGATTATATGGATCCACAGGGAAACACTACTGAAGAATGTGTGCTCAGAAAACATCATTGCAGCTAAGCATTGAAAGACGTGAAGAAAGGGCTGATCCAGCTTCCACCTCTTTGGGGCCTTGTAGTCTCCAAACCTGCTGTATCTGCTGACTTGTACTATACATTATTTTGTGAGTCAAACCTAACTAAAATGAGGACCAGAAGTTTCAGTGGATAGAAATCAAGATCAACCAGAAGTATATTAGTTGTTAGGCCCATGCTATAAGACCAGTGGATGCATAAGAGGTTGCTTACATATCATTTGCCTTGAGGCTTGCTGCAGGGTGACTTACTTATGGCTTCCCAGAGCCATCTTTAAGTGGTATTGCTTGCTCTTAGGTGTTCCATAACCTCTGTTCATAGGTGATAATTTTCTTGTAATGCATTAATCTCTTTCACACTTTGCTGACACTGAAGAAGGTCAGGGAAATGCTGGCAACTGTGTTATGTAGTGTAATTCGCATAGAGCAAAATGATTCTTCCCTAGATGTCACTTTAACACCAACTCACTGGTGAGCATGGTCCTCCTTCTTCTGATTTTATCTTACATCAAAGTTAACTTTAAGTCAGCATTTGGGTGACTCATATCCAGGTATTTGCAGAATCAGAGATAGTTATGATAATAAAACGAGGGACCTTCCAGAACCAAATAAGGATACCATATATCCAACATCCAATCATGGTGAGTGACATGAGCTTATCAGATTTCCATTTAGCCTGTAAGAATTGCCAAATCATAATCTATTCCCTTCTAAGACTACTTTTCTTGTAAAATCTCAGCTGAGAAAATTTTCCTGAACTCTCAGGAAAAAAAAAAATAACCGATAATTAAGTGCATAGTAGAGGGGATTTGCACTCAAGAAGGTGCTTGGCTTTGAATTTCCATGACCCAACACTATAGTTTACTTCAACAAAAAAGAAAAAAAACTGAAAGTAATTTTGTACAATAATGAGCAATAAAAGTGTGAAGTGAAAAGACCATTGTCGGAAACCAACATTGACAAAAATACTTAGCATCAAGGCTAAGACATAGGGATTTAGAAAATATTAGTAAATAATATGAAGACGTGAAAGAAAATAATAAAATGGAGAAGCATACAGGATAGTATCGCAAGAGGATTCCAGTGAGTACTGAAATTCACCCCGCATTTAATCTTTTTTTAGAAAGTAATTTTATTAAATTATAAAAGTTTCCATTTCCGCCCCTCCTCCCAACACCCTCCCACTCTCCCACTCCCTCTCCTCCTCCCTCTCCATCCCTAAGAGCAGTCAGGGTTTCCTGCCCTGTGGGAAGTTCAAGTTCCTCCCCCCTCCCTCCAGGTCCAGGAAGGTGCGTGTCCAGATAGACTGGACTCCCAAAATCCAGTATATGCAGAGGAAACAAGTCCCAGTGTCATTGTCAATGGCTTTTCAGAAAGAATCCATGCCAGCCACATTCAGAGAATCCGGCCATATTCAGAGAATCTGGTTGGATCACATCCTTGTTCAGTCCCAGTCCAACTGGCCTTGGTAAACTCTCATTAGATCCGTCCCGTTGTATCAGTGAGTAATCGCAATCCTCGCAGTCCTGATTTTCTTTTTCATTTTCTTCCTCCTTCACTCCTCATTTGGACCTTGGGGGGCTCAGTCCGGTGCTTCAATGTGGGTCTCCATCTATATCGCCATCCTTCGTCGGATGAAGGTTCCCTCTGGTCTTGCCTTCTTTGCTCACGTTCTCTTTCCTTCTGCTTCTCCTTTGGACCTAGGGAGTTAAGTCCAGTGTTCCAATATGGGTCTCTGTCTCTATCTCCATCCATCGCCAGATAAAGGTTCTATGGTGATAAGCAAAATATTCATCAGTATGGTTATGGGCCAAGGCCGGTTCAGGCACCCTCTCCTCTGTCCAGAGAACAATCTGGGGATCTCTCCTTGGACCTGGGATCCCATATATAATAAAGTCTCCTGTAAACCCTAAAATGACTCCCTTAGCTGAAATATATTCTTCCCTGCTCCCATATCCATCCTTCCTCCCTCCCCCGCATCCCAGTCCACCAAGCTTTCCCCATTCCTCCCCTACTCACTTCTCTCTAACCCTCTCCCATTCCAACAACCCTCCTACACCCCCCCCAAGCACCCGAGGTTACCTGGGACTCTTGTCTATTTCCAGTCTCCAGGAGGATAGCTACATGATTTTCATCAGGTTCACCTTCTTATTTAGCTTCTCTAGGATCACGAATAATAGGCTCAAAGACCTTTAATTATGGTTAGAATCCACTTATGAATGAATACATACCATATTCCTCTTTTTGGGTCTGGCTTACCTCACTCAGTAAAGCGTTTTCTATTTCCATCCATTTGCATGCAAAATTCAAGATGTCATTGTTTTTTACCGCTGAGTAAAACTCTAATGTGTATATGTTCCACACCTTTCTTAACCATTCTTCTATTGAGGGGCACCTCGGTTGTTTCCAGTTTCTGGCTATTACAAATAGTGCTGCTATGAACATAGTTGAACAAATGCTTTTGTAGTATGTTAGAGCATCTCTTGGGTATATTCCCAAGAGTGGAATTGCTGGGTCCTGAGGGAGGTTGACTCCCAGTTTCTTGAGAAACCGCCACACTGATTTCCATAGTGGCTGCACAAGTTTGCATTCCCACCAACAATGGATGAGTGTTCCCCTCATTCCACATCCTCTCCAACACAGGCTATCATTGGTGTTTTTGAGTTTGGCTGTTCTGACAGGTGTAAGATGATATCTCAAAGTTGTTTTGATTTGCATTTCCCTGATCGCTAAGGAGGTTGAGCATGACTTTAAGTGTCTTTTGGCCATTCAAAGTTCATCTGTTGTAAATTCTCTGTTCAGTTCAGTACCCCATTTTTTAATTGGGTTAATTAGAGTTTTAGTGTCTAGTTTCTTGAGTTCTTTGTATATTTTGGAGATCAGACCTTTGTCTGATGAGGGGTTTGTGAAGATCTTCTCCCAGTCCGAAGGTAGCCTTTTTGTCTTACTGACAGTGTCCTTTACTTTACAGAAGCTTCTCAGTTTCAGTAGGTCTCATTCATTCATTGTTTCTCTTATTGTCTGCGCTCCTGGGGTTCTGTTTAGGAAGTGGTCTCCTGTGCATATATCTTGTAGACTACTTCCCACTTTCTCTTCTATCAGGTTCAAAGTGGTCGGATTAATGTTGATGTCCTTAATCCATTTGGACCTGAGTTTTGTGCATGGTGATAGATATGGATCTACTTTCATTCTTCGACATGTTAACATCCAGTTATGCCAGTACCATTTGTTAAAGATGCTTTCTTTCTTCCATTGTATACCTTTAGCTCCCTTGTCAAATATCAGGTGTTCATAAGTTTGTGGGTTAATACCCAGGTCTTCTATTCGATTCCATAGGTCAACTTGTTGTTATGCCAATACCAAGCTGTTTTCAATACTGTAGCTCTGTAATAGAGTTTGATGTCAGGGATGAAAATGCCTCCAGAAGTTCCTTTATTGTATAAGATTGTTTTGGCTATCCTGGGTTTTTTGTTTTTCCATATAAACTTGATTATTGTTCTCTCAAGGTCTGTGAAGAAATTTGATGGGAATTGCACTGAATCTATAGATTGCTTTTGGTAGAATTGCCATTTTTACTATGTTGATTCTCACAATCCAAGAGCAGGGGAGGTCTTTCCATTTTCTGGTATCCTACTCAATTTCTTTCTTCAAGGACTTAAAGTTCTTGTCAAATAGGTCTTTCACCTCCTTGGTTAGAGTTACCCCAAGATATTTTATGCTATTTGTGGCTATCATGAAAGGTGATGTTTCTCTGATTTCCCTCTCTGCTTCTTTATCCTTTGTGTATAGGAGGGCAACCGATTTTTTGCAGTTGATCTTGTATCCTGCCACATTACTAAAGGTGTTTATCAACTATAGGAGTTCTTTGGTAGAGTTTTTGGGGTCGCTTATGTACACTATCATACCATCTGCAAATAACGAACGTTTAACTTCATCCTTTCTAATTCAAATCCCCTTGATCCCCTTATGTTGTCTTATTGCTATTGCTAGAACTTCAAGCACTATATTTAAGAGGTATGGAGTGGACAGCCTTGTCGTGTTCCTGATTTTAGTGGAAAGGCTTTGAGTTTCTCTCCGTTAAACTTGATGTTAGCTGTTGGCTTGCTATATTTTGCTTTTATTATATTTAGGTATGATCCTCGTATCTCCAATCTCTCCAACACCTTTATCATAAAGGGGTGTTGAATTTTGTCAAATGCTCTTTCAGCATCCAATGAAATGATCATATGTTTTTTTTTCTTTCAGTTTATTCATATGATGGAATACATTGATAGATTTGCGTATGTTGTACCAGCCCTGCATCTCTGGGATGAAGCCCACTTGATCATAATGGATAATTTTTCTAATGTGTTCTTGGATTCGGTTTGCCAGTATTTTATTGAGAATTGTTGCGTCAATGTTCATGAGTGATATTGGCCTGTAGTTCTCTTTCTTGGTTGTTTCTTTGTGTGGTTTTGGTATCAGGGTAACTGTAGCTTCATAAAAAGAGTTTGGCAATGATGCTTCTGTTTCTATATTGTGAAATATATTAAGTAGTATAGGTATTAGCTCTTCCTGGTAGTTCTGGTAGAATTCTACATTGAAACCATCTGGTCCTGGGCTTTTTTTGGTAGGGAGATTTTTGATAACAGCTTCTAATTCTTCACGACTGACAGGTCTATTTAGATTGTTCACCTGGTCTTGGTTCAACTTTGGTATATGGTACTTATCTAAAAAATGTCCATTTCTTTTACATTTTCCAACTTTGTAGCATATAAACTTTCGTAGTAAGATCTAATGATTCTCTGAATTTCCTCTGTGTCTGTGGTTATATCCCCCTTTTCATTTCTGATCTTATTAATTTGCATGTTCTCTCTCTGCTGTTTGATTAATTTGGATAGGGGTTTGTCAATCTTGTTGATTTTCTCCAAGAACCAGCTTTTTGATTCATTGATTCTTTGGATTGTTTTCTGTGTTTCTATTTTGTTGATTTCAGCCCTCTGTTTGATTATTTCCAGTCTTCTAGACCTCCTGGGTGAATCAGCTTCTTTTTTTTTTCTAGAGCTTTCAAGTGTGCTGTTAAGTCTCCAATGTATCCTTTCTCCGTTTTCTTTAATTGGGCACTTAGTGCTATGAACTTTCCTCTTAGCACTGCTTTCATTGTTTCCCATAGGTTTGAGTATGTTGTGTCTTTATTTTCATTAAATTCAAGGAAAATTTATTTCTTTCTTTATTTCTTCCTTGACCCAGGGGTGATTCAGTAGTTGACTGTTCAACTTCCATGAGTTTGTTGGTTTCCTGAGGGTAGCACTGTTGTTGAATTCTAACGTTAATCCATGGTGGTCTGACAAGACACAGGTAGTTACTAATATTTTTTTTTGTATCTGTGGAAGTTTGCTTTTTTACCCAGTATGTGGTGAATTTTTGAGAAGGTTCCATGAGCTGCAGAGAAGAAGGTATTTTCTTTCCTATTTGGGTGGAATGTTCTATAGATGTCTGTTAAGTCCATTTGATTCAATACCTCCAATAATTGTCTTATTTCTCTGTTAGGTTTCTTCTGATTGACCTGTCCATTGGTGAGAGAGGAGTGTTGAAGTCTCCTACTTTTAGTGTCTGTGATTTGATGACTGCCTTGAGTTCTAGAAGTGTTTCTTTTACATAAGTAGGAGGCTTTATATTAGGGGTGTAGATATTCAGGATTGAGACTTCCTCCTGATGAATTGTTCCTGTTATGAGTATAAAATGTCTGTCTCCATCTCTTCTGATTGATTTTAGTTTGAAGTCAATTTTGTTGGAAATTAGAATGGCCACACCTGCTTGTTTCTTAGGTCCGTTTGCTTGAAAAACCTTTTCCCAACACTTTACTCTGAGTAGATGTCTGTCTTTGTGGTTGAGGTGTGTTTCTTGTAAACAGTAGAATGTTGGATCCTGTTTTCGTATCCAATATCTTAGTCTGTGCCTTTTTATAGGTGAATTGAGTCCATTAATATTAAGTGATATTAATGACCAGCGGTTGTTGACCCCGGTTATTATTATTTTTTGTTTGTTTGTTTAATAGAGTTTGTATGTGTCCCTTCTTTGAGTTAAGCTCGTGAAGGGTCGCTAGATGTCTGAGTTATTGTAGGCAGTGTTGGCAATGTTGGATTCCTTGGGTTGCAATTTTCCTTCTATTACTTTCTGTAAGGCTGGGTTTGTGGCTACGAATTGTTTAAATTTGTTCTTATCCTGGAATATTCTGCTTTCTCCATTGATAGTGAATGATAGCTTGACTGGGTATAGTAGGCTGGGTTTGCATCCATGGTCTCTTAGTTTCTGCAGTACCTCTATCCAGGACCTTCTGGCTTTCATGGTTTCCATAGAGAAGTCCAGTGTAAGTCTGATAGGTTTACCTTTATAAGTTACTTGACCTTTTTCCTTTGCAGCTCTTAATATTCTTTCTTTAATCTGTATGTTTTGTGTTTTGATTATTATATGGTGAGGGGATTTTTTTTTGATCAAGTCTATTCGATGTTCTGTATGCTTCTTGAACCTTCATAGGAATATCATTTTTTTAGGTTGGGAAAGTTTTCTTCTATAATTTTTTTGAATATATTTTCTGGGCCTTTGATCTGCAGTTCTTCTCCTTCAATCCCTATTATTTTTAGATTTGGTTTTTTTATTGTGTCCCAGATTTCTTGAATGTTTTGTGATGAGAATTTTTTGGATTTGTTGTTTTCTTTGATCTGAGCATTTATTTTCTCTATGGTATCTTCAGACTCTGAGATTCGTTCTTCCATCTCTTGCATCCTATTGGTTATGCTTGATTCTGTAGTCTTTGTTCGTTTACCTAGATTTTCCATATCCAGCCGGCCCTCGTTTTGTGTTTTCTTCATTGCCTCCATTTCAGTTTTCAATTCTTGAACTGTTTCCATTACCTGTTTGATTGTTTTTCTTGGTTTCCCAGTGTATCATTCACTGATTTATTAATTTCTTTGAACTTTTTGTTATACTTCTCATCCAGTTCTTTACTCATTTCTTCAATCTTTTTGTTGTATTTCTCATCCAGTTTTTTAAGGGAGTTATTCATATCCTGTTTAAGAGACTCTATTGCTTTCATAATGGCACTTTTTTCCACTTCTTCTGAATTAAGAGGTTCAGGTCCTTCTATTGTAGGGTCGTTGGGATCTGGTGTTTTCATGTTGTTTTTTAGATTGTTGGAGGAGTTCTTGCCTTGGTGTTTGGCAATCTCTTCCTTCAAATGCTCTCTATTGGATCTTCTGGTACCAGGTCAGGTTCCCTTGTTGGGCAGGGACTTCACTGACAGAAGGCCTACCTTTCCTCAGGCAGTCTATTGAAACACAGGCACTCCCTCCTGCCGGGTTGCACTCACAGCCCAGGCCCAGCATGCAAGGGAGCAGCTCTGGGGAGATCTTGTGGCCCCAGGAGGAAGGGGGGGAAGAGCCGCATTTAATTTTCAATTGCTTAAATTACCCCTGACCACAAAAGGTAAGAGCAAGACAAAAGACTGCATTATCATGATACAAGGAAATGAACATACCAGCTGAAAGTTGTGGGCTACATTCATAGTTAAACATTCTGTTGCTAGAACAAAACAAGTCATACTTACACCCTAGATCAAAACATTCCGTAGGCGAACTACTCCCCTGGTGGAATCCAAAGTTACCTTTTTAAGGAAACTGGAAATTTAGTTTAATCCTTAGACTTTTGTGTGAGGTAGGAACATATCTATTTCTCTATTCCTGGAGTACAAGGTCTAGCTATTACCCACACTTGTTGACAATACCTTTTAGAGAGCAGAACTCTCTGACCTAAATCTAGGTGGGAAATTTGTTTGAAGTAGAAACACAATAATCCCAGCACTTTTGAGGCAGGATCAGGTGGATCTCTGTGATTTCAATGCCAGCCTTGTATACAGAGCGTGCTCCAGGACAGCTATAGATGTCCAAACAGAGAAACCCTGTTTTGGCAAAACAAAAAACAAAACAAACAAACAAACAAAAAGCCCATGATAACCTTGAAGGAATTAGAGATAAGTTCCAACTCTCTGGCCTTTGGACAACATGGAAATTGGCTCACATTTTCAGTCTGTCTGTCTAGACCAGTTGTCTAGATGAATAAACCTCTATCTTAAATGAACTGCCTACTTTTAGATTGGACAAAATAGACACACAGTAAAAGACAGTAAACAAAGACAGCTGGCTGAAAATGTGAATAGATTTTGTAACCAAATTTTAAATAAAAAAATGAGCAACATATTAAAGAATAGAAATAATAAGGATTTGGAATGTTTTAGAAATAGTCCTATAATATCTTTAAATAAAAAGCTAGTTAGACAGTAAGAAATACCAGAAGAAAAAATGTGCAAGCAATTACTTTAATTACAGTAGATCAGGCTGTACAGTGGCGGTACACACCTTTAGTCCCAGCACTGTGGAGGCAGAGATAGGTAAATCTCTCTGTGTTTGAGGCCATCATTTCTACAGAGCAAGTTCCAGGACAGGTTTCAAAGCTATTCAGAGAAACCCTGTCTTGAAAAACAAAGAAAGAGAAGAAAAAGAAAGAAAAAAAGAAAGAAAGAAAAAAAGAAAACCCAATACAAACAAAAGAAAAAGAAAAAGAAAGAAATCCAAACCCCTAGTAGTTTAGGTTAAAACAGATGTTGGAATTGAATTAATATCAACAGGAAGCATAGAAAATATTCAGTGTTGACCACTCTAAGAAAGGAGCATAGGATCATATGAGAAAATAGAACATAAATGTAATATGATTTAAATTTGCTGTTAATAGCCCATTATTTAATTCTATTATATAATCATAACCAGTCATGGTCACTGGTAGTGGTTGAAAACATTTCCTAAAAGTGAGAAAGAATAAGGCTAGTTATATGGGACATTCTAGAAAGGGATTTGACAGTCGTTATCTCAGAAACATGAAATGGCATGGATTTGTCAAGGAATTATGTATTTGTCTTAAGCACTGTAGAAATCTCATGCCACTATTTGTAGTATTTTTGTTAACAAGATTAGAATGTTTAAGAGTGGTGAAGATAACTCAATCAGTAATGTAATTTTTTTCTGGTCATAAGAACACTATTCTGTTTTCCTGAATCCAAGTAAAAAAGCCATGTAAAAGGACATATTTCTAAAATCCCAACAAATATGACCTAGGAGATGAAACTATCTGTATCTCTGGAGACTTATAAGCCAAACAGTTTCTCAACATGATGATTTAAGGCCAATGAGATATCTAATCCTAAATACAGCACAGAAAGCAGGATCTGAGTACCTGCATCCAAAGTTGTCCTTTGTTCATACTTTACCAGGACTGTAAAGAAGTACAAACATACATATACATACAAATGTGCGAGCACACACACACACACACACACACACACACTCAAAATCTCACACTCAAAGAATAAAATATTTTGGTAATGTAAAGCTCCAAGTGTTCCCCATTTCAAACAGCACGTTATGGATTTTGTATAGTAATTGTAGTTCTGAATAAATGAGGTGGCAGGGATTGCATCTTATCCAAACATAAATGACATGTGTATCATGGAAAATACAGCTATATATCACACCCATGGTTACAGAATGATTGCTGATCTACAGATGAAAATGAAGGCTAAAGATATGAAACATCTTCATGTTTACAAAAGTATCAGTCAGCACTATCATAACCTTTATAAGAACTGCATACCAAATACAATGAAATTCATATAATGGCAAAATTTTAATATTGATATTAGCATCATAGCTATGCTTCATCTGCTCTTAATCCAAGTCACGCTTCCAATGCCTCATGTTATACTAGCTGGCAGAACTCCCAATGAGAGTCAAGGATGCAATATTTCCTACTTTGTCAAATATGAAGTCATCCATGATGGGATCAAAGACACCATTCTTCTTCTGGGTCATATAAAGGCAGGTACCACACTGCCTGCAGCACAGACTTGGAAGAAACTCCAGAGACGCCAAGATGCTGTTTTCCCTGTTCACAGTTGCCTTGCTGGCCCTGAGCTCTCTTCAGAGCTTCAGTGAAGGTAAGACAAAAATGGTTGTTTGTTCAGTGAATCTGCTTTAGGTAACAGATCACATGTCACTCCTGGAAGATGCAGAGAGAGAGAAGAGAGGGTTATCAGAAAAGCAGGAATGTAAAATCAGTACCAATGTGTTGGGTTCGAATCGTCATTCCAAACAAGGAATTGAATGTTGTCATGTACAATAGAAACTTAATTAAGGGGTGGGAACAGAAGAATAAAAAAGTAGGGCTGGATCTCTAGAGTCACCTCTGTTTTGAGAAGGATCAAATAGTTAGATTCACAGAAGAAAGACCCACTGTAAATATCCTATAATGAAGTTGTCAGTGGATAACAGGCATCTTGCCTCAGTGAATGTAGAACAGACAAAAAAAAAGAACGTAGGAGCATTTCTGGGTAGGATACTCAAATAATTTTAGAATCCTATGTTTTTGCTTCTGTCTTCTCCATGAAAAATTAGTTTTCAAAGACCTCAAATTCTAGTACCAAGCATAAAGGTTCAATTTTTATATGATAAATTCATGTATTCTAAGATAATTTCCCTAAAAACTAGGTGGGAATGATCATGAGGATGACTCACAAATGAATAAGAGGAACAATGTAGTAGTCACTGAGCTGTTGATAAAAGGAAAGAGGGCATTTGTTTCAGCACTAAACTTCCCACTTCTTGTGATGTACCAAATAAAGAACATGCGTATGCATCTCAGATTCTAATCATGGATCCTCTTTTGCAGCATTCCCCCACAGTCCCCAACACCACCAAGGTTTTGGTCCTAGGCCTGGCCCACCCCAGAGAGGCCCACTCCAGCAAGTCCCACCCCAGAGAGGTCCAACCCAGCAAGGCCCACCACAGCAAGGTCCACCCCAGCAAGGCCCACCCCAGCATGGCCAACCCCAGCAAGGTCCAGCCCAGCAAGGTCCACCCCAGCAAGGCCCACCCCAGAAAGGCCAACCCCAGCATGACCAACCCCAGCAATGTCCACCCCAGCAAGGTCCAGCCCAGCAAGGCCCACCCCAACAAGGAGGCCCTCAGCAGAACCAAGGCCCTCAGCCTGGAAACCACCAAGGCCCACCACAAAAAGGAGGCCAGCAACAGAATCAAGGCCCTCAGCAAGGAAACCAGCAAGGTCCACCGCAACAAGGAGGCCAACAGCAGAACCAAGGCCCTCAGCCTGGAAACCATCAAGGCCCACCCCAACAGGGAGGCAGACCTCAGGGACCTTCCCAAGGACAGGGTCCTCAGTAATCAAAGATACATCATAAGGTAGTATTTGAATTCACTGTTAATGAAACATCTTAATTCTTATATCTTTGCAAGCACAAGCTGTGCTATCTCAACTTTAAACACACTTATATTACATAACTTAAGTTCTCATTACTATGACTATTATTAGGATAGTTTACTATTTTTATACAACTATCATTATTTGAATAATCTGTGGTGATATAGGAAGATGATTAATGTTTTGTATACTGCTCAGATTATTGTGATTGTGAAAAACAATATCTATACATCCTTGACAACATAATTTATATTGCTTGTGCAAGAAGTACAATATTATTCATAAATTCTGCTGCCTCATTGCTCATGTAAGAAACCCTACCTACTATGCCCAGAATAAGAAAAAATAAATAAATGAGAAATCAAGGCATCAAGTTAACTTTTTAAAAGTATAAGTCATCATTCCTCCTCACCTTCCCCATCATTAAAGGCTTCCACTATTTCTTTCAACAATTTATTAGAAATACAGGCAGATCTTTGCTTCAGCAGCACATATACAGAGGATATTAGCATGGTCTCTGCACAAGTATTACACACAAATTTGTGAAGCATTTCATATTTCAAAAAGAAAAAGAAATATACACACACATATTTTCTTATCTACGTAGTACCCTTATATTAATTACTTCTTTTTTAACAAAAACATCCACACTAGTTCATAGAGACAGCATGTTTGTATTCAAATATTTCGTGGTTTTGTTTTTGCCGTTTTGTGCCATAACATTTTGTGGCTCTTGCTGTCTTTGGTTAGTTTAAATATACTGTCAATGAACATTCAACCTGGTTTCTGTGTTTCACTTATAAAATCTGTCTTAGTAACCCACCTTTATAAATATGTCATATAGTTTAAATGATTTTCTGAGATGAGGTTCATAGAGACCAGGCTGACTTCAAACTTGCTCTGTGGCCAAGTATACCTGTGAATTCCAAATCATCTTCCCTCTATGGTGCAGGAGAATTATCTGTATTCTGTCAATCATGTATTTTAATAAAACGCTGATTGGACAGGCAGGAAGTATAGGCAGGTCAACCAGACAGGAAGTAGGGACGGGGCAATGAGAATAGGAGAAGGCTAGGGAGGAGGAATCTCCCTTCACCATTCCTGCACAGACCATGGAAGAGGCAGGATGTAACCTGCCCAGCTGAGAAAGGTACTGAGCTGTGTGGCTAACGTAGATAAGGATAATGGGGTAACAAAAGTTATAAGAGCTAATAAGTTGCCTGACCTAATGGGCCAATCAGTTTTATAACTTATAGAGATCTCTGTGTGATTGATTTTCTCTGGGACTTGCCGGTTGTGGGGTACTGGGTGGGAACAGAAACCCCAACAAGCCGGCCCCTCGTGCTACACCTCTACTTCCCAAGTGCTGTGATTATATGCACATGCCTTATTCACCTGTTCACCATTTTAACATTAAATGCATTCTTGCTAAAGCCATATAACCAATAAAATATATTTGGTTCGTTTACTTCAGAGTGCATTATGTGCTAAATGGTTACCGAAATGAATAAAAAGAACCAGAAAAGGAAGGGACAAAGAATAGAGAAGAAGAAAAAAGATATGGACTTCTATCTCCATCATTTAAGTTGTTAAAAAGAGATGAGAAATGCCATCTTGTTGTGATTTTCCTATAACTTCTCTTTGTGTTTGTTTCTTTCAGATAATGAAAAGAAAATACTGACTTTAGTGGATTGGGCAACTGGAATAATGTGGCCATCATCTATCTTTCTAAAAACAATAAAATTTTTAGCAGGCTATTTCTGACTCTTGTCTTTTTTATGGGTATAGGTTAATCTGGAAAT
Source organism: Myodes glareolus (assembly GCF_982192425.1). NCBI lineage: Eukaryota > Metazoa > Chordata > Mammalia > Rodentia > Cricetidae > Myodes > Myodes glareolus. The sequence continues at coordinate 20,116,707 of NC_142028.1, forward strand.
TGACAAATTTAGACACAATTTATGTTCACCCAGGAATCTATAACATAGATGCTTCTAACTTTCTATCTTCCTACATCCACTAACCTTCTGACAAATGAAAAATTTCAGTCACACCCAAAACTAACTATCTTCTAAGACAAAATTATTTGTATAAACATAATATATATGCACTTATACATGCATATTGAATGTATATCATAAAACTTCAACTGTTACTCTTCTCTTTAGAGAAACAGAAATTACAGAGTAATTGTGAAGAAAGGTTTAAAATAGACATTCTTAGTATTTCCAAAATAATTAGCTTCATTTATATAGGCTATTAATCTGTTTTTCAAACATTATTTTCTTGTAATACACGACCCTTTTTCTCCATTTATTTTCATAAAAGGCTGTCTTCAATAGTGTAGCTGGTATTTTATTAAAGGCTATGTAGATTCCATAAAATAGTATAATATAATTTTATAATATAAAACTTTAAAGAATAAAATACTCGAAGTTATCCAAAACTTATTTTGAGGCCTGCAATTTTTTTCTTGTCTACAACTCCCCACAAAATTGCAAATAATTACATGTGATAATAATGTAATGTGGCTAACTATGTTCTTAGGAATTTAACAATTACTGGGAAACCCACTATTGCCTTACATTTTCCCGACTCACAGATGATTAAACAACATTTTAGGGAAGAGGAAGGAGGGAAGGAGGTAGAAAATTTCAATAAAAAATAAAGTAAAAAAAAAGAAAAAGAAAAATATCCTTCCCCCCCAAAAAAACATTTTCTGAAACTGTAAGCTGCCATTTAATTAAATGCTTTCCATTAAAAGATTTGCCATGATTATGTTGTCTCTTGACAGTAATAGAAACCCAAACTAAGACATTTGCACCAGGGACTGGAGCACTGCTGTAATAATCCTGATGTTTTTGTTTTGTGGTATTTGGATTTTGGTGCTTTGAGTTAGGAAAGCTGTAGAATGCTCTAAGCATTGCTTTATAGGCCATACTAGCAGAAGCTTGCAGGAGGGCAAAGGAGTTTAATTCATAGGACAGAGTCTTAGCCACAGTAGGCAAACTGACCACTGATTCCTAGCTCGCTGGCTCTGTAAAAGAAGGAAAGTCCTGATTCCAAATGGGATAGTTTTGAATATACAATTCTTCAAACAAGGGCAAGTAATTTGGGAAATATGAGAGGGTTAGATTCTCCCCCCCAAAAAAAAATGACTTGTTCTAGGCATTGTCTCATAATGGCAAAGACACTGTGAAGCAGTGTTTGCCAAAATGCCTTGGTGATATCAGACTGAGGTAGGCTGTCACTCAACTGAGGTACACTGAAGTAACTTGGTCACATTGGAGAGTTACTGTTTATCTAGAGATGTCTCAGTTACAGACATTAGTCTCTACTGCGAAGGAGTCTAAGTAAACGAAAGTCTGTGGCCATGGAACATCATTATCATTTAACTATTGTATGTTTCTCTTTTGACGGGAATTTACTAAATATGAAATGTATGAAATTATTCAAACCCTATTCAATACTGGCTTTTACAAGTGGGAATTTCTTCTACAAGAGGCCTTCAAAGATGGATTTTCCTCTTTGTGAATCAGTCCTTCTCAACTTCTTAAATTGATAAAATCAACTTGTTTGCTGTCTGAAGTTACTTCTCTGTGAATTCAACTAAAAAGTTTTTTTTTTGATAGTGAACAGTTCCCAGAAATCAGTACCTTTTGTTTTCTCCTACCTTTTTCAATTGGAAGAGCAGTGATGTGGTATGGATAAAATTCAGGCAGACTCCATCAAACTGATGAATATTTGCTAGAAGTTGGTTCTGAGGCTAGAGAGTGGAAAAGAATTTGGCAAAATCAAACTCAATACATTTATTGTGTAGGCACATGACACTTGAAATTTCTATGGTTTCTCGGACCTGGGTGTGAAGTCAAACACAATGATGTCATGAGCTAAGCTGCATAGTGGTTTAACTATTGCTCATACAGACAAAAATGGTTACAGATCTAGGTGAAAAAGTCTCTAATCAGATTATAATAAGTTTACAATGTACATAGGATCAAGGAAAAAGAAAAAGATTATCGATAGTCATAAAAATAGCTTAAAACTAAAAATATTTTTAAAATCTTTTTTTAAAGAATAAAGTAATATAAAGAAAAAAGACATGCAAAAAATAAAAATAAAAATCGTTTCCTAACCCTTTACTTAATTTTAAACCCTTCATATTTGGCTATGGTGATAGTGGTGTTAGTGTTTATATATTTCCCCTCCTTCGAAGATTTCTGGTATGAGATTATGTTTTGGCAATGTTATTGCAGATGCAGCTATCTCCCTTAAGTTTGAGTTTTCTTTATGTTTTCAGTTTTACTTTCTGTAGTACTGGATTTGTGTATAGGATTGTTTCTATCTGGTTTTCTCATGAAATATCTTGTTTTCTCCATCTATGGTGATTGAGAGCTTTGCTGAATATAATAATCTGTGCTTTCATCCTTGGTATCTTCATGTCTGCTGAGCATCTGTCCAGGACTTTCTGGCTTTCATGGTTTCCATTGAGAAGTCAGGTGTAATTTAGATAGGTTTGCCTTTGTGTGTTACTTGTTTCTTTCCTTTGCAGCTCTTTGTATTCTTTTTTATTCTATGTGCTTGAGGTTTTGAACATTGTTTGGTCAGGGTTTCTTCTTTTGTCCAGTCTATTTAGTGTTTTCTAAGCCTCTTGTACCTTATAGCCATGTCCTTCTTTAGGTTAGGAAATTTTTCATATATGATTTTGTTGAAAATATTTTCTGTGCCTTTAACTGGAGTTATTCTTCTGTTCATAATATTCTTAAGTTTGGTCTTTTCATGGTGTTCCAGATTTCCTGGATGTTCTGTGCTAAGAATTTGTTGGATTTGATGTTTTCTTTGACCAGTGAATCTTCTTCCTTTATTGTATCTTTGATTCCTGAAATTGTCTCTTCCTTCTCTTGTATTCTATGCTTGCATCAGTGGTTCCTGTTCGCTTACCCAGATTCTCCATTTCCAGAATTCTTTTGGTTTATATTTCCTACTAAAATCAGGAACAAGACAAGGCTGTCCATTCTCCATATCTATTCAATATGGTACTCAAAATCCTAGCTTGAACAATAAGACAACAATAGGTGATCATGGCTGCTAAAGGTCACACTATCATACAGTAATTACTCAGCCATCTTTTCACAAGTGGTTTTTCTGAACCAAGGCATCTGATAAAGGCTAAACTAAAAGGAAAGGCTTCTTTGCATTATTGCTTTGTGAATAAGTGTCCTTTGTTGTAATTTTTTGCTATAGCCGAACTCCTTTTCTCTTATATATTTGGGGATTAATTCCTTAATTCAGTACAGTTTCCCACTGCCAGGCCTGCAGTTATCTTTTTCAGCAGGCATTTGGATCGAGGCATTGAAGGCGTAAGTCACAAACAATCCCACACCAGTTTTGAAATATGATTAATAGAATGGTTATTTATTCAATGGGGAAAAAACTTACAGATTACCGTCCCAAACAACAGCCCCTCTGCACGATTAGGAAAGGAGTCTAGGAGTCGGAAGCAGAGCCGGAAGCCAGAGAGAGAGTGGAAGACAGCCTCTGCCTTTTTAAAGAGAGAGAGACCATGCCCCAATGGGCTGGTATCTCAGCGCCTATTGGCTGAAGGAGCGGAAGGAGCTCCCACAGCATCTCTCCTTTTTGTTTAAGAGATTTCTAAGCCTACTACGAAATTATATACAATAAGTACAAACTTATGAAATTATATACAATAAATACAGATATCCTATTCTAACTAGCTTAAGTCTTGTATAACAAATAACTTGGCCAAGTCGTTAGAGGAAAGTAACTACATTTATATAATCTTCAATCCCATCGAAGATCTGAGAAGGGAAATAATGTTACCTGAGTAATTACGAAGTGCAATCAAACAACTTTCAGAACATGTAACAAATCACAGAGACAACTGCCTACCTGGGCAAACACCCAAAGTCACGTTTGAAGCGTTGAAGCAACCAACTTTGGCTAAGGCCTAACGTAACTGACATATCATTTTCAAAGGCAAGAAACTTTTCAAAATATCTTACCCTGTCTTGGCAGGATATGACAGTCCTGTTTTATCCATTTACAGATACTCTGTTATTCTGTCAGTAGTTGAGGTATGGGCATTTCTTTACCGAAAGGCCAGTTCTGCCAAGAAGAAAGGCTCCTGGTGGAGTGTCTTTGGTGCTCAACATTCTCTTGGGAATAGATCGGTGTTTCCGGGAGCAATTGTGTCTCACTACCACAGAACTCTGAGTTAGATTAAAGGCCATTTTCTACAGCTCTTTGAAGAGGTTGAAGATTGTGTATCAATACTGAATATTATATCTATGTATCTAAATAACATGATTAGCCTAATTATAAATGACAAACTTAGATGACTATTGATCTATATAATTCTCAATACCTATCTAACTTAAAGACTGAGACAATAAATAACTGTGTAATAAATGAGGACAATATGACCTCCAAATATCAACAATATAAAAGTATACATTGCAATATGGTAAATGTATATCAATACATAAACAATATATAAGTATCTTAATCAGAGCTAGAAATGTACAATGCAATATGGTAAATATACATATATCATTACAATGTATATATCAATACATAAAAAATGTTTTAAACAGAGGTAGAAGCATGCATGTATACAAGAGTCAACATAATTTAACTTTGTATCAATATATAAGAATTGATATCAATATATTTGCCTAAAACAATAGCACAAAAGTACAAATCTATTATCCAATCATCCAATTATTCCTTCTTTTTTTTTTAAAGATTTCTGTGCTTATAAGATTTCTCCCCCAACCCTCAGCTGTATACTAATTATAACCAACCCCTAAATGATGTCCCTAAACCCAAGGACAAACTTTACTTGGAGAGGGGATGTTGTTCTCTAGAATTACTTCCAGCTGTCATGGGGGCAACGTTCTTTCTGGGGGATTCTGTGAAAATAAAATGATGGTTAAATTTCAAGATCAATGTCTTTTAAAATTGCAAATAGTCTCTGAGTGTTTTTTGGAGGTCTGGCCAGAATGTTGTACAAGATGTGCACCATTTCAGCTAACCACATTAGAACTGTCTTGTGCAGCTGGTACCCAAAACAGGTCTTGTAGTAGCACTATCAGTATCATGACATCATATTAACCGGGTGGAGTTGTTGTTATGGGGCCCCATCTTCTTCCTGGAAACTTCAAATGTCACTGCAGGAAAAACTCATTGTTCTTTGTGGAAAACTTAAACATTAATCATATAGACATATACAGATGTACATATATTCAATGAAAGGCATGATAGATATATTTAATGAAAGGTATGATAGATATGAAGAAAAGCAAAGATGTTTTCTAAACTCATATTTCATTCTGTTCCATATCATGGCTCTTGTCATGAGACAGAAACTCTAGAAACTCTGGGTTTTTCTCTTAACAACAGGCTTGTAATTAGAGAGGGACTGAGCCAGAGACCAACTCCAAAACCAGCTCTATAAATTTAGAAATATGATTTAGTCTATTTTACTTACAGAATCTATTCAGTTTTCTTGATAGTCCCTATTCCACAGTTATTTTTCCATCTGTCAGTATTCAAATATCCAGCATCCCTTGAATTTTTCAAAGATGAGTGTTTTCCTGTGATGATAAGAACAGAACCCTGCCCCTATTCTGCATGTTTTTCTTACCACCTGTATGAATATCATCATTGTAGATGAGCTGTCATTTCTCCTTTCCAAGAAGTTTCTCCTCTTCAAATCAAACCTTTATTAATTTTGATGGTATCCACAATTTTTCTTGTCCAGTGGAAACAAGAGCAAATTCCCTTCCCCAAAGTAGCACATCTCCTGGCTTCCATTGAGAGGTCAGGATGTCTTTGAAATAAACAGGTTGGTTCAATTCAGAAGTTTTTTCCATTATCCAATGCCTCTCTGCTGCTGTTGTTCCTTTCTCATTAGCATTAAGAAAATTCAAGGTTAATAAAGCATTATGCAATCCATTTCTGGGGGTATCTTTCATCCCTTCCTGTTTGTTCAGCATATCCTTTATCGTACGATTTGATCTTTCTGTAACTGCCTGACCTGTAAGATTATTTGCTATGCCTGTATTGTGTTTTATATTGTAATAAGCAAAAAAGAGTTTCATTCTCTTAGATACATATGCTGGACCATTGTCTGTCTTTATTTGTGCAGGTATACCCATGATGGCCATAACTTCCAATAAATGTGTGATTACCAAATCAGCCTTTTCTGAGCTCATGGCAGTTGGCCATTGAAAATTGAATACGTGTCTATGGTGTGGTGTACGTATTTTAATTTACCAAATTCCATAAAGTGGAACACATGCATCTGCCAGATTTCATTCCTTTGAGTACCCTTTGGATTACTCCCTGCAGGCAAAGGTGTTTGATTATAGAAAGAACAAGTATAACATCTTTTTATAATGTCCTTAGTTTGTTGCCATGTAATGGAAAACTCTTTCTTTAAGTCTTTGCTATTGACGTGATGCTTTTTATGAAATTCTGAGGCCCGCAAACATGCTTCCAATCAATAATTGGTCATTTTCAGCGTTACCTTGTGCTAGAGGGCCAGGCATCCCGTATGGGACCAGATGTGTGTTATGTACATTGGACAAAGCCTATTCCTAATTATGTCCAGTACCTGGATAAACAATGAAGTCAACTCTGTGTCATCTGGTATGAATTCAGCACTTTCAATATGTAAGATAACTCTTTCTGCATATTGTGAATCTGTAACTATATTAAGAGGTTCTTTAAAATCCCTTAGCACCATAAGAATGGCATATAATTCTGCCTTCTGGACAGAATTATAAAGACTTTGTTCCACCTTACTCAATTCTCCCGATTTATAACTTGCTTTCCCTGATTCATTTGCATCGGTATAAAATGTCTCGGCTCCAGTTTTTGGAGCATCATGTACAATTCTAGGAAGAATCCAAGAAATTCTCTTTATGAGGTTAAGTCTATCTATCACTTTTGGGATAGTTGCTGTTAATTTCTCCCAAAAAATTGGCACAAGCTCTTTGCCATGATTCATTATCTTCCCAAAACTTTCTTATTTCCTCAGTAGTAAAAGGCACTATAATTTCTGATGGGTTTATACCTGCTAGTTGACGAAGTCTCAGTTAATCTTTTATAATTAATTCAGAGACTTTTTCCACATAAGTTTTTAATTTTTACTTGTTTTATGAGGTATAAATATCCACTCTAAAATAATATCTTTCCTCTACATTAAAATCCCCATAGGAGAAATTCTGTAAGGCAGCATGACTAGGATGGAACTAAGATTTAGGTTCACCCTATCCACATGTGCCTCCTGTAATTTTTCCTCCATCGTTTTCAGTTCCTTTTCTGTTTCAGCTGTCAATTTTCTGGGACTAATCAAATTTTTATCACCCTTCAAGGTTTTGTTTAAATGCACTATTAGATCAGGTGTTATCCCAACAGCTGGTTGTAGACTGGAAATGTCTCCTAACAATTTTTGGAAGTCATTAAGAGTCCGTAACCAGTGTCTCCTAATTTGAGGCTTTTGCATTTGAATTTTCTCTAACCCTATTCTGTAACCTAGGTAATTAACAGAATCTCCTCTTTGAATCTTTTCAGGGGCAATTTGTAATCCCCACATAAGCAAGACTTTCTTTTCTTCTTCAAACATATTTTCCAAAGTATCTTTATTTGAATCAGATAATAAAATGTCATCCATGTAATGATAAATTATGGACTTGGGAAATTGTTTACCAATTATTTCCAATGGTTTATTAACAAAATATTGGCACAATGTAGAACTATTGAGCATTCCCTGTGGGAGGACAGTCCATTGATATCGCCTAGTAGGCTGAGAATTATTATAAGTAGGCACTGTGAAGACAAATTTTTCTCTATCCTTTTCTTGCAAAGGTATAGTGAAAAAACAATCTTTCAAATCAATAACTATAAGAGGTCATCCTCTTGGTAATAGAGAAGGCAAAGGAATTCCAGATTGTAGCAGACCCATAGGTTGAAGTACCTTGTTGACGGCTCTTAGATCTGTCACCATTCTCCATTTACCAGATTTCTTTTTTACAACTAACACAGGAGAATTCCAAGGGCTGGTTGATTCTTGAATATCGTTAGCATCTACTTGCTCTTGTACCAGCTGTTTCAAAGCCTGCAATTTATCTTCAGCTAGAGGTCACTTCTTGATCCATATCAAGTTAGCCATTTTAAAGGTAGGGCTGTTGGTACTTCTAAAGATTTGCTATTGGCTGTATGTTCTTGTACAACCTGAATGGCTGGTGACCTTTTTCCATAATACCTCATTATATCTTTCTCAGAATTGTGAGTTCCTGGAACTACAGGAATGTTAATCTGGGTATTCCATTGCTGTAGCAGGTCACAGACCCATAAATTTATTGCAATATTGGATATATATGACCTTAGTCTTCCTATTTGCCCTTCAGGCCCTATGCATTAAACCCATCTTGTGCTTTGTTTTACATGAGACAGGGTTCCAATTCCCAGGAACTGAATATCTACCTCTTGAAGAGGCCAATTCGGATGCCAATATTCTGGAGTAATGATACTTATATCCGCACCTGTGTCTTATAAGCCTTCAATAAAAATGCCATTTATACAGACTCTTAGCTTTGGTCTTTGATCGTTAATAGAAGTATGCCAAAATATACGTTTAATCTGTTCTACTGAATTTTTGACTCATTCTCCACATGTAATTCATCATTTAGACCAGTATTACTTTTTATGGCAGACACTGGAGTTTTCAATTTTCTTGGTGAGACACATTTTCCACTGTAACTGGGAATGACTGGGCCACTTTTGGCTTTGGGGCCTGCGAGAGGCCCCTCAAGGGGTTTCCCAATGGTATTGGGTTGCCTTGTCTGTCTGTTGTTGACTTGTATTCGTTGGACCAATGTCGGCCTTTACCGTATCTCCTACATATACCTGAAGGCTGAGGTCTCATTTTTGCCATTCCCAGAGGAGATATTATTCCTAGAATTTCTTTTTCTGCAATCTCTTTTCAGATGTCCTAATTTACCACAATTAAAACACCTGGTAGTTTGATGTCTCCTCATAGCTTTGAAAATCGCTGCTCCTGCCCAGGATTCATCATTATAGCTAAACATTTCAACATTCATTGTATGCTGTATCCATTCTTCCATAGGTGCTGATCTAGACTTTAAAGGCCCAATTATCTTTTTGCATTCTGTATTTGCATTTTCAAAAGCTAGAGATTCAAGAAGTATTCATCTAGCTTCTGGGTCTGTTACCCCTATGTCCAGAGCTTTAATTAATCTTTGCACAAAGTCAGTAAAGGGTTCTCTCTGTCCCTGCCTAACCCTGGTATATGATTCGACCCTTTTTGCTGGATCTTGTATTGTATTCAAAGTATTCAAGGCTGCTTTGTGACATAATGACAGTACTTCTTCGTCATAAAGAGCTTGGACCTGTGGATCAGCATATGCTCCTACACCAAGAATTTGATCTTGGGAAACCTCCACATCTTTTGCTCTTCCTTGCTGTTCCATATGTTTGGATTCTTCTCCAAAATAAATTCCAAACATCAAGGAAGGTCCATCATCTAAAACTGCAGACACTAACTGAGAGAAATCATGGGGCGGTAGCTCTGACATTAGAGGCCCAAGTCCTTATCATTTCCTTAACAAATGCAGAGTGCAAGACATAATTAATGACAGCATGCTTACTTTCTTTTAAATCATTCATTGCTATTGGTGTCCATCTAGCTTCTTTAACTCCCTTTGAGCCTTTAGAAAATGACACTTTTTCATAATAAAATACAGGGTATGTTGTTAGAACCCTGGGTAAGCCAATTCTAACAGCTGGTGGTGGCATTGTATCCTGTCCTTATGCCTTCTTAATCTGTTCACCAACTCCAATAATTTCTTTAATTATTTCGATTCTTTTTTTATCATTGTCTCTCTTAAATCCTGAATCTCCTGACCTACCTATGTTTCTAGGAATTTCACTAAGGTATCAGTTTTTTGGTTCCCATTCTGGAGGTACATTCTATCTGATACCTTATCAAAACTTTGTGGTAATGTTTGAACGTCAAATTCAACAGCCTGAACCCTTTCAGGTAACTTCCTAGTACCCTTGGATTTGGAGTCAATTTTGTCTATCATAGTATCCACTTGTTCAGATAACCCCTGATTTTCAGTAATTTTAATCCTTTCAACTAGTCGTTCATTATTAGTCCATAAAAATCATATCTTCCTTAATGATAGAATATTGAAAAGAAAACCGACACCTAGCAACAAGTAAATTAATGTATCCCCATAGTCATATAAACCTTGCATGACATAATCCATTGTCTTAATAAAAAAAACAGTAAAATTGGCATTGGAAACAAAAACTGCCATATTTCCTCTTATCTAGTAGGAGGCACTATTGCCAAGTTGTGACTAGAACCACTGCAAAGGTGATGGAAATGGGATCCTGTTTCAGTGTCCACCTTAGTATTTGTTAAAACCTAGGAAATATAAGTTGCTCAACATAGAAAATGTAATTAAATCAATTCCATACATGGAACCAGAAACCCAGAATCCTGGGGTAGAGAATCCTTGGCAACTGCTTGCTTTCTGATTCACACCACTCAAGTGCTGCACTTGCAAGGGAGATTTAAAAAGAACTCAGAAAAGAGCAAACCAGGTAGGCAGAGACTGTTCCGAGCCTGTGGAGCTCGGGAGGTGTGGCGTTTAAATCCACATAGGTGCTTGAGGCCAATCTGAGGCATGTAATGAGAAAATATATAGAATTGCTGCAAGAAAAGCCACTGCGTGATAGTTTATATTGAACTGCTGGCTCCACACACAGTGCACAGGCTGCAGATGAGGGAGGGCTCATGCCTATTCGAGCTGGCGGCAGGCAGCTGAGCTGAGGGGAAAAGGGGGTTCTAGAACCAAACGTTGGGTGCCAGATGAAGGCATAAGTCACAAACAATCCCATACCAGTTTTGAATTATGATTAATAGAATGGTTATTTATTCAAAGGGGAAAAACTTACAGATTACTGTCCCAGACAACAGCCCCTCTACGTGATCAGGAAAGGAGTCTAGGACCCGGAAATAGAGCTGGAAGCCAGAGAGAGAGTGGAGGACAGCCATTGCATTTTTAAAGAGAGACCACGCCCCAATGGGCTGGTATTTCAGCGGCTATTGGCTGAAGGAGCGGAAGGAACTCCCGTAGCAATAGAGCATCCATCTTAATATAGTCACATATATCCAAGGACACAGAATTACTACCTGCCCAAGATGTTGCTCTGATTTTACCCCACAACACCCACAGTCAAAATGGTTGATAAGAGCGTAGGTCAAAACTTTTAAATTATTGACCTGGGTCTCTTCTTTGCTTAGAGCAGTAAGTCTAACTCCAAACCTAGGTCTGTGAAACTGCAGTGTCTGATGTATGTGCAATTTGATCAAGAGTCATCAGTTACTTTCTGATTGTTAATGTAGGTTGCTTGATGGAATGCTAATTCTATGCTTGATGGAAGAAAACAATTGGCATACTGATTTAAACATTCTGTGTCCTATTTATAATTTTACAGAAAATAAACCTTTAACCCTTTTATCTAGTGCCTAAAAATGTAGCACACTAACCTTCCCCTCTAGAATTCCCTGATGATTTCATTCCCTTTCTTAACTAACTTTCTCCATTAAGGAGTTAACTGACCATCTGCTAGTCTCTGTTGTGGATCTATGTGTGAAAACTCTTGATATTCTATGGGGCACAAGAATTCCAGCCCTGAAACCAGCAAGTGCTGGGAATTGCTTGTTTTAAGAGTATATATAACTGGTAATATTTGTAATGCAGAAGACAAAGAAGAAGAATGTAGAACTAAGAACAGTGTCGAACAAGAAGAACAAGTAATGGGCAGAACAATGAGAAATGAATAAATGGAATAAAGAGAGAAGAATAAAGAAACATTGGCAGATGATTCTTATTGTGAATAGATTCTTTCCCCTCAGATTTTAACACTCAGATTTCTAATCCCACCTTTAGCTACTTTTGGCATCTTTAATTAAACCCTGAAAGGGAGTTTTAAAGGTAAAAACTTTTAAGACTCCCATTAAAAGGGGCTACAATGTGAGAGACAATTATATGACTTGATCTGGTGTTGAGAGCTGGCAGTGGCACCATGACCTATCCCAAACACATAAACTGGCTTTTTCGAACCCATTCCCTATGATAGGATACCTTTATATGGAGGGTAGGGGCTTTGTCCTGCCTCAAAATGGTATACCAGACCTTGTTGATTCCCCAAGAAAGGTCTTATCCCCTCTTCAGAATGGATAGGAGATAGGAAGCAGAGAGGTAGAGGGCATCAGAAGAGGGCAGAGAGGGGGAACTAGGGTACTATGTAAAAGGAAAAGAATTTTTTAAGTGAAAAGTATTAAAATAAATAAAACAATAGCTAAAATAAAGCTAAAATGAAAAATAGGTACAGGGAGTCTACATTCTATATGTTATTATGATGCCTTTAATTTTTAAAATTTCTGATGAACAAACAATCACTGCTAGGAAACATTAGATTGCAATGGCTACTCAATTAAGCAAACCTATATATTAAAAACAAAACTGTCTTGACTTTAAAATGGAAGTTAAATGTGTATTACTTTTGGGAAGAGTTTGCTTTTCTTTCCCTAGAAAACAAAAGCCTGTGGAATCATTTAGGGTTTAAAATAATCATGTTTGATTGGGGAAAACCCCTTGAAAATCCTTCCTACAGACATTAAAAAACAAAACAAAACTGAAAAAGCCTTCTAAGACACATACCATATATTTTACCTGATCAAACATAAAACAAAACATTATCCTTAAGTAACTTGTTCAAATCACTTATTCCATACTTGTGTTAATATAAATATGTATATTACCATTAAAAGGTCATACTACTTCAGAAAAAGTGGTCGAAAGTCAAATAAAAACAGAGGTCCCAGTTGATCCACATCTCACAGCACATCTTTTAGTTTACTCAGTCTTCTGCATACAGAACAGTTTTAAGACTGCTGCTTTTGATGGGCTAGACTCACAAACTACTCCAGCCATGACTTGACTATATATATATATATATATATATATATATATATATATATATATATATATATATATAAAACAATGTCCACATCAACAAGAAATGGGTTATGAATATTGGTCATCATTTGGCAGGATTGGTTACAAGATAATATTGCTAAAAGGCAAAAAAAAATTGAACAACGGAGATTAAATTCAGGAATCTCATTCTGAAAAGAAAAGGGGGAGTATAGAAATGACATTTTAAAAGGTTAGATTATTAATTCTACTTATTTTATTTTATTCTTTTAAAAAGAAACAAGCTGTTTTTTTTCTTTTACATACCAAACCTAATTCCCACTCCCTTCCCTCCTCCCGTTTTCTCCATCTGCCCTGCCACTCCACCCCCATTCACTGCTCAGAGAGTAAGGCACATTGCTTTGGGGAAGGTACAAGGCCTCCGCTACTATATCTTTGCTTAGCAAGGTACCCATGTTTTGTCCTACCTGGTCCCTGTTGTGCCCAGTTCCCAAAATCGTTAAGTCCTGAAGAAATCACGCAGAAGTCTACATTAATGATAAACTTATTGACCCTTTAGCTCAGGCTTCTTATTAACTCTTATAAGTTATATTAACTCATTATTTTAGTGTATGTTAGCCTCATGTCTCGGTACCTTTTTTAGTGGGACAATCACATCTTCCCAGAACTGGGGAGAAATGGTCTTCTTCCTTCCCAGAATTCTCCTGTTCTCATTGACCCACCTCTACTTCTTGTCTGGTTGTCCTGCCTATACTTCCTGCTGGCTACTTGTCAATCAGGGTTTATTTAAAACTTAATTAACAGAATATAGACAACTGTCCCACACTACCCATGCAAAGATAATAGGGTCCAAGAAAACCAGTAAAAGCAGTAGGGATAATCTTGGTGCCACTCAGTGGCCC